>NW_020290449.1:0-188295 GCF_003184545.1 Aspergillus heteromorphus CBS 117.55
GCCGCGAAAATGCGATCTACGTAGGTGGTCGGCACGTCTTCACCGCTTGCAGGCAAGTCTATAAGAGCTCGCCCCGGCAGGCATTGGGCGTTTCAGCCCCTCGACGGTCTGAACTTCCGGACATCCTCGTATCCAAGTCTGGGAGCCGCCGACGGTCCGTTACCGACCGACCGACAGGATGGACTGGGGTCTAGCCTCGGCAGCGCGTTTCATCATCACGAACCTATAGAAGATCCTCTGCGACTGGAGGATGACTGACACGTATAAATAGCAGCATGGATGTGGACTGATGTTCATAAGCTGGAACCAGACAGCTAGTTAGCGTTCTCTCTGGGCTGGACCTCTGGAGCCGAACGGAGGCCCCATGGTTCAAAAATGAGACGGTCGTCAAAATGCGGACCGAACGAATCCGTAGTAGTGCTTGCTACTTGTCGCTAGGCGTGAACGCTGTCCTAGACTCCTAGGAGCTTAAGACGTAGTAAAAGCATCATCGTATCCTCGTTGTTTCATCATCGCAGGTCTCCATGCGCGCATGGGGTGGCTGCATGCATGGTGAGGCTAGGTGGATGGTGGTGGTGTTGCACGGGGGGGAGGACAGGCATCGGAAGGCGGAAGGCATTTCCATTTGTTGGGTGGCGCTAGGAAGGCCGGAGGCCAGAGAGGGGCTTGGCTAATTAATGGGTGCTCGCTCCAGGACCACCCCATGGGCGAAGATCGCATTCAACCACCGGCGCACAACCCATGCGTATGCGTCCAGGAATCCCACCCGGAGGGAGTCTAATGCTTGGGTTGGACCACCCGCCGGTAGATATCTAGTCTGCGGCGCAAGTACCTCCCTTAGAAGGCGTAAGTATCTCGCCTTGGAGACACACTACTATGAAGGAGATGTCGCCAACTCCGGTAAGGTTTGCGTTTGGCGAGTCAAGCCTGCAAGTCCATTGGATTGAGGGGCATCGCAGAAAGATGCTTACCATACGCACCGGAGCAGGTGATGGAGGGGTTCCTGTCCATTCATCCAGCCTGGCCTGTGATCACTCTCCTCGTGTACGCGCTGACCGTCACAAAACCAGGCACCGTATCAGACCCCCACCAATCAGCCCGGAGTGGTCCCTGAGCTGGGTGGGGCTCCCCGAGTGATCCCCCCCTCAGTCGGTTAGTACGGTCCCGGCCATACCTGGCGATACCGGCGACTGATTGGCGGGACCCCGCTGATTTAGCCTTTGAACTCATTTCGTTTACCTGTGGTTCCTTCCACAGGGCCCGACGGTAATTACCCGTACGGGCAGCGATATACACCTGCGACTAACTGGTTAGGAGTTCCAACTTCTTGTCTTTTGGTCCCCTGGGTGGTACCAGCTGCTCTTCCTCCACAAGGAGTCACTGGGGCCTTTTCCTCCTCCTCCTCCTCCTCCTCTACTTCCTTCCATACGCTCTTTTCAACTTCGCGGCCCGGAAGCTCGCTGTCCTTCTTTTACTCATCTTCCTCGGGCGTGGCCCTGCTGTCTGACCATATCTGGGGTTACTCAGGTTTCCTTTCTTTCATCTCCCACTTTCTTTAACGCGCTCGCACTGCTAGGTTGACTCCAGTGCGCGCTTGCTTTGCTTCATTCCGGCTTCTTTTAGCAAACAAAGAAGAGAAATATCTCATCCACCGGCATTTGAAGACTTTGTTACGATAGGATCATCATATATTCTTATAAACTCTTTCATACTGTCTGGACTTCCATGCTTGTTTTTTTCCTTGTCTGCCTGAGCGTGCAGATCTGCGAGGTACTGTGGCGTTCATAATCTCAACTTCAAAGGTCACAGAAGGCTCGCCAGCCTCCCAACGACTTGCAAAATGGTGCACGCACATGCTCACCAAGACCATGGGGCTCACCTGGAGGCACGCGGTGATGGCGATGTGACGGTGGTTTATGTGACAATGACTCCGGATTTCGATGGGCCGATCGGAGGCTATGTAACCGGGGACCAGACATCCTCAACATCTTCAAGTACCAAGCGCAAGACAGCGGGTGTCGGCGCTGCAGTTCAACAGACACGGTCCTCGTCAGATGACACCGAAGCGACAACAACCGCGGCAGCAGCGATAACTACCGCGGAGACAGATACCACTGCCACTGGGGCTGCTGAGACGGAACAGACCACCCAGGCGTCAGAGACAGACCAAGAAACCGCATCGCCGGCGAGAACTACTTTCCTGACCAGCACCTCGTCCGCATCCTCTCTAGAAAACACCGACTTAGCAAATACCGCCGTCTCTGCATCCTCTGCCTCATCTTCCGCGTCGGCATCCCCAAGCGCGGTGGTTGGCTCCGAGGGGCTGTCTGGAGGCGCAAAGGCAGGAATTGCGATAGGCGTGCTCTTGGGACTTGGTGTGGTCGCCGGAGTGATTTTCCTCCTGATGCGCAAGAAGAAGCAGCAGCAGGAGAAAGAGAGACTTGCGGAGATTGAAGCCGAGAATGAGAAGTTCACCATCCCAGAGGACACCGCGCCACCACCGCCTCCTCCAAAGCCCATTCCAAAGGCTCCTTCTACTCCCCCTCAACTGAACATCCGCCCCGTCACTCAGTTTGCGCCTTTTGCGTCGGACTTTGGCTTCAGGGACAGTGTCTCTCGCTTCTCTACGGTTGGTGCCGGCGCGGCCGTTGCTTCAGGTGCAGTTGGTACACGCAGTCTGACCGGAAATTCGTCGTCGCCGCCAGCTACCCCAGAGTCAACTATATTCAGCAAAGATCCGTTCAGTGACCCAGTCAATCCATTTGGTGGTTCACCTGGGGGAGGCTCTCCTACGACAGGAATAGCTCATCGGCCTGTATCCGTTTCTGAAAGCTCCCATGCGACTACGGCTGCTGAGGCAGTGGCTGCTGGAGCTGTAGCCGGAGCTGGTCTTGCAGCTGTTGCCGAAGAGGCCTCAGGTTCAGAGGCGTCTGAGAAGGAGTCACCAAATCGTCCGGAAACCTCCATGTCACACGTGCCTTCCGAGCGTCGACCTTCGAGTATCAGTAATTTGAGCCACATTGGTTCCGAGATGGGGGCCATTCCAACAGCTGCTGCCGTTGCTACTGCCGTTCCAATCGTTGCATCTGCAGGGCCCGGTCCGGCACCATCCAACGTGCATCGTGTGCATATGGACTTCACCCCTTCGATGTCGGATGAGTTGGAACTCCATGCTGGTGATCTCGTTCGGCTACTGCACGAGTATGACGACGGATGGGCTCTTTGCGTTCGACTCGGCCAGTCGCAACAGGGCGTTGTCCCCCGCTCCTGTCTCTCTTCCCGGCCTCTGAAACCGCGCACTGGCCCGCCTCCAAGCGCTGGTCCCAAACTACGCGGGCCGCCAATTATGGGTCCAAACGGCCCTATGCCGGCAGGACCCACGACGCAGGCACCGCGCTTCTATCCTCCGGATATTCGGCCACTTTCGCCTGCGCGCCCGATGTCCCCAGCTCGTTCCATGTCTCCAGCACCGGCACCGCGCTTTTATCCACAGGAGATTCGACCACTCTCGCCCGCACGTCCCATGTCTCCCGGTCATCCTGGCTACGCCGGCCAACGCCCTATATCGCCGGCAACATTCTTCCCCGACGTTCCACGGTCACTTTCTCCCGGACCAGGTCCCAACCCAATGATCCCTAGATCCATGAGCCCTGGACCTCATGGGCCCCCAGGATTTCAGAGACCAGAACCGTCAGCAAGCCAGCGTGCACCTAACAACAGCAGTGGTGGCCCTGTTGCGCAGAACCCTCGAATAACAGGACCAAGCCCTCTGGGAGGTCCCGGGCGGCCGCAGCAAACAGCCAGGCTTTCCCTATTTCCTGCAGCAGCACCAGCAAAAGCCGAGATGCATACTCCCAGACAGCCATGAGCCCTGACATGAGATGCTATCAGCTGGCACAGACGTCAATTTACGGTCCACTCCCATGATACGTCCCGGATGAATCCTTCAAATCACCATAGGCTTATGTTGAATGCACATATCACACTTGCTTACGTCCTCCATTTATCTGATTAACGCTACCCTTTCCCACCTTCAGGAAGATATTCCATTTTACCAACCAACCTTCCAGACCTCCATCTCTGGTCTCATTCTTTGTCTACACTACTGTCACTGTCCCCTTTCCGTTCATGTGAATGACCCACCCATATACCACTTGATCTTGATTGAATTTCTGTCCCGTTTCTTGATACCTAAGACTTACTTCTTCTTCTTCTTCTTCTTCTTCTTCTTCTTCTTCTTCTTCTTCTTCTTCTTCTTCTTCTTCTTCTTCTTCTTCTTCTTCTTCTTCTAATCCTTTTTTTTCTTCTTCTGTTCATCTTATCTTCCTCCTTTCTCTTCTTCTGTTGCCAGCAACACCATTGTAACATAGCTGCGCTCAAGCCTTGACCACACCGTCACTTTCTTTCCTCCTCCTAGAGAAAAGAGGCTCCCAGATCATGTCTGTCACTGCCATTTACTTGATCATTTTGTGTATGTACGTGTCAAGGTCTTCTCTTTTCTTTTCCCCCACATTTGATTGGTATGGCATGTTTTTATGCGAGACTACCTACCTACCTACCTATCAAGAGTTAGTTAGTGGTAATGTCTTTTCTACTTCTATGTATTATTATTACTATTGTTAATTGATTAATGTATGTATGTTCACTATTACATGGTATCCAGGAAGGAGTTTGACCAAGTCTGGATGATTCGATGGTGAATTTAGAAGGAATATAATCCGTCTTTGATATACTACTAGTGATAGCAAGGTACTATGGGTAACGCTGTAGTTGATAGTACCTCGATGTAACTTTTATTTTATCATTCATGAATGGTAGTAGAATACTCTTGAATGTAGGGTTGAGGTGGGGTTGGAGTGATTTAATCCAGACACACTGGGATTTATCCCTCTCTCCTGAACAGATATATATACATGTGGGTATGTTATGCAAGTATTCATTGATGATCAGCCAATCATCAGTTGAGGCAAGTCTAATAATACTGAATCCTATTTAAAGGTGCGGAACACCTCCACTAGCAAGAAGGAGATTGACGATGCTGATGATTCCCTCGCCGAGAATTAATCCGGAAGCGAGAACCACGACCGTAGAAGAGGCCACGTCGGCGTCTTTGGCGGCGGCGGGTTGTCCGGAGGACGATCCAGCGAGTTGATCTCTCGCCTCAGAGCCAGGTATGTTCTGCTGAGCATGGGGGTCAGTTGCGGCGTGGGTGTGGGTGTGTCTGCGGGACCACCACCAGGCGATGAGGCCGCCAATGGCTCGGGCCAATGTGAAGGATGGGACGTTGAAGATGCCCACGGCGACGGCGATACCGCCGGGGATAAAGTCGCGCCAGGGGTGGGAGACGTCGCGACGGCCGCCGTTGGCGATGGGGGAGGCGGCGACAATGCGCAGGATAGTCACGGCGACGAAAACCAGGCCTGCGACCAGGGAAGCTTGCCATGCCATCGGGGGAAGACCTTGACCGGTGACGAGACGGGCGGTGAAGATCCACACGTAGGCTGTCGGGGTTTGGAACATGGGGCCGGGGACTTCGTAGACGCGCACGTACATCTTGTAGACGGCGGTGGAGAGGACGGCGCCGACGAGACTGCCGATCATTTGGCCGTAGAATTGGGCTTTGGGGCTGGCGCCGAGCAGGTGGCCGGTTTTCAGGTCCTGCATCATGTCGCCGGCTTGGAGGGCGCCGGATTCGGACACCGCACCGGCGAGGAGGTTGGTGACAAGCGCGGTGCGGCGGGAGAAGTGCGAGGCCGGGGTGGCGAGGGAGAAGAGCAGCTGGGTTAGCTTGCTGATGCCGGAGACGGGGTTCAGGTCTGTTTCGCCTAGCGCGCGGACGCCCATGATTGAGAGGAGGACGGCGAGGAGGGTGGCGAGGCTGGAGAGGAGAGGGGACATGATGTCGCCGAAGACCACGTGCATGCAGACGACGTTGAGGAGGAGGGTCAGGGGGAGTAAGATGATCACGGTCCGGGAGGAGATCAGCTGGGAGGGAGGCGCATCGTCATCTTCGACACCGGCCGTGCTGGGTCGCCCGGTGGAGGGGGCGGAGTGGCTTGGAATGGATGACTCTTCGGTGATGGGACTGAGGACGGAATAGTTGATGTACGACTGGCTGTGGGGAGGCGTGGATCCTCTCGGGAGCATCCGACGCCCGATGTGAGTCCGGAGAAGTCGGTCTTGCAGCTTGAGGACAAGGGGTACGAGGGGCCTCAGCACCAGCCAGCCAAGGCTGACGAGAGAGTCGGCCAGCATGATGGCCAGTGAGATCCATACAATCCATGCTTTACTTCCATCCTCCCAGCTGTCCACCGGCCCAGGGGCCCATCCACGCGCTTTGGCAAGTGGCGAGAGTATCCCCCAGCCGAGAACGGCTCCAAAGAGCATGTGCATACAGGTCGAGGGACCCATGATGATGCCTTGGCCGACATAGGCGGGCGACGGATTGAGGGTCCATAACCAATTTTTCGCGAGGTAGAGACCCAGGATCGGGATATCACGAACCTGCGGGACGAAATAGGAGAAGAGAGTCTGCAATAACGACATCAGCTTAAGCTCAAATGACTAGGAACGGTGCCTCACATAAACCCCGGAAACCGCGAAGGCGCCCACCAGGAGACGCATCTTCGATCTCCAGTCCTTTTGGTTATCAACGGAGTCATCAGAGCTATTCTGTTTAAGCAGAAACGCACTTTCCCCAGATTCTACAGGCGCTTCGTATTCTTCCTGACGCTGCTGAACGTCCTCGACGTCATCCACCCTGGGCTTCGCCTTCTCATCGCCGGATCCGCTCCCATGCAGCACCTTCAACATCAGTGCCGATGCCGTGCCGCTCGGGAACTTCAGCTTCTCCCGAACAATCACCTCCCGCCTCAAAGGGACGGCGAACACGACCCCAAACAGACACACACCCAGACTCCAGAGCACCAACTTCCAGAAGTTTAGCTTCAGAGGCCCACCCTCTCCTGAGCCGCCGTCACCAGACGGGCCATCCTCCCCATCCCTGATGAGGAACTCCAGGGCGGGGATGACTCCGACAAAGCCGCATCCCAACGGCATGGTGCCCACTGCGCCCGCCACCGTTTGTATGAGGACGTTCTCGACGGGGGTGAACGGGTAGGAGAGGTGCTTGGATAGGACCTTGAAAACCGAGAAGCCGATCAGGGCGGAGGGCATGGCCATGGTGCTGATCCATCCTGTCTGCAGGCCGAAGTAGGTGTTGGAGAAGGTGATGAGGGCGCCGACGAGCAGGCCGACGAGCAAGGATCGCGCGGTGAAGCTCTGGGGGGCGGGAGCAGTGTTGTGAAGACCATCGTGGCAAGCCCATCGTCCATTTCCGTCAACGGAGGACCTGGGCGATAGGCGGTCCTGTTGACGGCTGTTGTCGGGGGCATTATCTGCCATGGTGATTGATTGGTAATTCATCGAGGACCGACAACCGCGGGTTGTTCGGGAGGTCTACCCAGCAAGAGGGGACCGGTCTCCTGTCAATGAAGTTAGGGGAGGAAAGGGTCAACGATCCATCACGGAGATGAGGAGGAGGGAAGAAGTGGGGGAGATAAGAGGGGAGAATTGGTGGTTGTTGTTGATCGGAAGGAGATGATAGATAGATAGCGGTGGAGGCATCGCCGATGATGCGATTGATGATTAATGCTCAGGCTGTCAGGCTGTCAGGCTGTCAGGCTACCATCACCCGGCGCACTGGATCGCGGCTGAGTCAGCCGCGATAACAACGACCATTTCAATTCCAAGGATTCAGTCGAACATTCCTCTCGATACAATCATTATTAATCTAATCTATTCATTGGCATTCATGCATTAATGACTGGCTCATCAGACCACCGCATTCATCCGTTCTCCAACACACCACTTCTCCACCGTCTGCTTGAACATCCGCTCGCTGTTGATGAGCGTCCGCTGGGTGTACCAAGCCAAGTGCGGCGACAGAACCAGGTTGAGATCCTCGGTCCCCTCGGCCAGCAATGGGGAGTTCTCGGGTCCAGCAGGCTCCTTCAGGAATACATCCGTTGCCGCACCGGTGATCTGGTTTTCTTGCAATGCCTTGACAAGTGCCTCCTCGTCTACCACGCCGCCTCGCGAGACGTTCACCAGAACCGCATGCGGAGACATGGCTTCGAACTCGGCCGTCGAGAGGAGATTGCGCGTAGTAGGCGCCAGAGGGACCGCCAGGAACAGCACCGTACTCTGCTTGATGACCGTTTCAAATGGAAGTCTCTCCTGATTGCCGTTCGGATGGCCCAGCGCGCTCGGATCCTCGGGCTGCTTGCGCTCGGCAACGATAACCTTCATTCCCAGCCCGCGGGCCAGACTAGCGATCCGTTTCCCTAATTCTTGGGTCAGTCGGGTAACCGGCGACCATGGACACAACACAACACTTACCGACAGCGCCATTTCCGATAATCCCCGCCACTTCCTCCTGGCAAGTCATAGGCGGGGTGCCGTCGTGGGCGCGGCAATCAAACATCAAGGTCCGCCTCCGGGGCCACTCGCCCGCCCTGATCAGCGTGTGCAAGCGCAGGACCCTGCGCCGGGCGGCGAAGTAGAGTCCGAGGGCATGCTCCGAGACAGCCTCGGTATTGACGGCAGGACAGTTGCTCACAGCGATGCCCCTTTTCCGGCATGCCTCGAGGTCGATGCAATCGGTACCCGCGGCGACAACCATAATCAGTCGGAGGTAGGGGGTGACTTCGGGGGATAGCGTCTCTGCATCTAAGCGGAGGGCGCCTATGACCACGATCGTGGCGTCGTGGATGCGGGCATGGAGATCGGACAGCGCCGTTTGGCCGTAGATGGTTCTTTTGCATGTGTGAGGAGGTGGGAGTTCGAACTCGGGGGTGTTGATGAAATCGCCTTGCAGGGCCACGAGGTGATGCTCAGTGGGAGAAGGTGGGGGCGCCATGATCGCATTCCAACCACGAGAGATCTGGATGCAATGGGGAAAAGAGGAGGAAAGCCGACTATTTATAGGGCATCTTCTTCACCCCGCGGCGCGCCTTATCCATGACACCGACCCACTCCCTCATTCACTCAGGGCACACTAAAAACGCCCTCCCGATAAGCCGATCCTCGGATCTTGCGCGATTGCCGATAGACACAGTGCCGTTCTAAAGGAAGCTACAGGATCCGATATAAGCTAGCATCTATCTACAGCAAAGAGCGCGGGCGAACCTCTTGAAGAACCCTTTCAAAGTACTGGGTCAAACCGGCCACGTCTTCGATCTCTCCCATCCATCCGATGTACTGATCCGGTCGCAGGGCGACGATGGCCCCTCTCGACTTGTCCACCCCCCAAACCTCATACGCGTTGCCGACACACTGAGGCTCCCAAAAGCATTTGCTGTCGCTCCACACCTTACTATAATCCCAGCCCTGCTCCTCGTCGAACTGATGCACGGCCGGAGGGAAATCGCTCAGTTCGACCTCCAACCATGGCGCTGTATGGATGGCCTTGACCTCGATGATCGAGTCGAGCTTACTTTTGGGCGGCGTGAAGCGCATGAGAAGCTCCGTCAGCTTCTCGCCCAGAGACGAAACGCGATTCTTCTGGTCCTTCAGCCGCATATCGCCGGCCAGAATCAGGATCCGAAAGCGACCGTCACTCTCCAGGAGGCGCGTGGTCCAGCTCGGTCGACCACCGGCCTGGTTCCTCACAATGGCCGGGAGGAATCTCTCTCCCGCCACCAGGTGCTTGGCCATTGCTGTGCTGCCCTTGTGTACCAAACAGCTTTTCCCGTAGAACGAGGCGTGTCCCTCCGTGAAGAGTTCCGTTTCGCGGAAAAGACTGGACATGGCCGCCGAATTATCCTCGGGGGCCGAAGATGTATCGACTGCCTTCTGCTTCTGCTCCTCTTGTAAGAAGAAAGCAGACCATCTGCGATCAAAATCAATGAGCATTTTGGCGAGCTGATGACGCTCGGACGCGTAGGTGTCGAGAATGGAGGGATGCGCCACTCCGCGCACGGCCAGGGCTACTTTCCATCCGAGATTGAAGCCGTCCTGGAAACTCACGTTCATTCCCAGTCCGACTTTCGGGGAGTGGGTGTGCACTGCGTCTCCGGCCAAGTATACGCGGCCCTTGTTGACCGACTGTGCCAATCTCCGACCGACCTATTCAACCATGTCAGACATCAGTCACCCGCATAAGGATAGGGGCGATCACGTACTTGATATACGGTCCACCAGTGACATATCTTGAAGTCAAAGGAGAATGGCGAGAGGATCTTCTTCACTCTATTACGGAGCGTGTCCAATGTCACGGCCGAGCGATCGAATGTGGCCGAAACCTCGTCTTCTTGCAGCGGGACATACAAGCGCACAACGTTCCCTTCACGAGGAATGATGAGTAGATGTCCATTCCGGCTGTCCAGCGACGTTGTGCGTCGGATGTCAGCTGTGGCTAGAAGTCAGTCGACATGCTTTTCAGAGCGAAAGGATGAACTGACGGAAGTCGGTAATAGGGACCATGTCCACCACACCCCTGGTATATACAGGTTAACCACCAGTTAAGGATTATGGTTCAGGGGGACTACCATATGTGGTCTGTGTTCGATCCCTCAAAGGGAATGTTCAACTGTTTTCTCGTCCAGCTATGGGCCCCGTCACAGCCGATGAGGTATTTGGCCCGGACTGTCTCAACCGTCCCGACCGGGTGTTTGCGTTTCTGGATTAGATCTTGCTGGTCGTCCCGCGCTGCAGGGACTTTAGAGATACCAGGATGTGAGAATGGCGTTGCTTCCTCTTCACTAAGTGTGCGCAACTTGACCGTGATGGGGTATTTCTGGCCGTGATCCTCAGGACTCTGATCATAGCTCAAGGACTCTGCGACGACACCCCTTTCTACTTCGAGATCGGATGAATCCTTAATGGCATCGAGAATGAATCTCTCGACGCGCCCCTGTGACAACATGGCCATCTTATACGGCGAAGCCGTCCCGCTGGAAAATCCTGTGTTTCCTGCGCGTTTCAGTTCCCCTTTGTCGTTTGGTCTCTATCGTACTTTTCAGTTGACAATTCCCTGTACATGGCCGGTCAACTCACCCAGTACATGAGCTCCGCCGAGTGGTCGCCTTCCTGCATGACGCGATGCGCAATTCCCATACTATCGAACAGCTCAATGGTTCGGCTCCTCAGCCCGTCTGCGTGCCCTCTCAATATTTTGGTGTCCCGTTTGTCGACGACACGAGCATTAATACCGCATCGCGCCATCCAGTAAGCGACGGCCAGTCCAGCCGGACCAGCACCGACAATGAGCCTACATCGGTCAGCAGGAGCAGACGAGGTGGAACGTAGCATTTACACATCAGTATAAGATTCCGCGGAAGCCGCCATCGTGGGAAAGAATAAGAAAGATGGAGAGAACAGGCAAGTCGGAGAATATGGAAACGAGGATCAAGCCTATCCAAGGAGAACCCCCAAAGCCTGACAGGACAGGCTGCAGCGAGCGCTATTTAATGATTCTTGCCGTGCTGACTGCACCGCCGTCCAACGTCCACGTCTCCAACCCACTTACGCATTGTTGCTGGCGGCATGGCCAATGGGAAGTTGCGAGCTAGTTACTGTACAATTTCGCAGCTCACCCCGGACAGGTTGGAGTGCTGGAGTGGATCCTTGATCCCTGTCTGGCATTGGCTCGCAGACGTCTCAGAGTCTGTGCCACGGCCTTCCCCACAGTAAGCTACCTAGCCGATATCACCCTGAGTGTCAGCGCTGTGGCGGGCTGGGCAATATGGCAACAAAGGCTGAGCTCCGAGGGCTCTCCAGATCCCGGCCAGGCTTTCGGGGACTCGGGCATAATACAGCACATTTAACACTTCTCGTGGCATCTGCGGGCTTGGATTGCCTTCCGACGACCGCCGAACGAGCATGGCAGCCAATGGAACTGGCGAGGAGGATGTGGTTTGCTCGGGTAGTGTGAGCCTTATGGGGGGATGATACAAAGCATTTCTGGGATCTTCGACCATCCAAGAATTCAGTGGACTCGTTTACGGCAGTGGACCACTCGCTGGTACTGGTGGATGATGTTGATCCAAGAGAAGTGATTCCAAGTCGTCATCTCTTTTCGGGATTAAAGCCAAGTGATACACTTGAAGACACTCGCTGACACTTCAGATGGGAGGCCGTCATTACGATATTTTACTCCACTGAAGGCGCTCTACAATCTAGCCAGGAAGTAAGAATACTTTCTAAGGGCATATGACCTTGTCATAATATGCAGTATCAACACACACTTATCTTTGTGTACGGCACCTCTTAAGTCGAGTTGTTTTGTTTACACATCTCAACGTGACAGGGGACCCCTATATCCGGATCTGTCCATCACATGTCTTCGAATGGGTATGCTCGATACTCTCCTTATCAGAGCCCCACCTGAATGATCTTCAAGATTATGCCACAGATTGTCAACTTCTCCCAGGCTTCGAGATTCCAGGCTCAGCGGCAAGGTCAATCTCACTGTCTATGCCTGCATCTGTCATAATGCCTTCCGCATGCACTCCAGACCATGTGCTAGCATTCCTTGTATGCAGGTACGCAGTCTATCATATCCAGCCACTGGCCCGTTCACCAATCATTCTACTTTCCTGCCTCCAATTGTACTGCATCTGGAATGCCAGGGCTCATGGCAGATGACAACCACCACAGTCTATGGAGATCGATCCAGAATCCAGCTCACTGGAATGTAGATCCGTCCAGCCACAACTTATACAGCAGTTTTTCCGCGCGGACCGCGACCTCTGGAATGCGAGCCACCAGCGTCGTGGCTCTGGCCATCCACCCTCAGGAATGCCCGCCACTCCGAGCCACATAGCTGGGGGATTTCTGCTGTATAATGGGGAGGCTGGTCATTGAGATTGAAGATATAAAATGGTCGATGAGTTGGGGTCAATTCATCTCATCATCAGCTTCAGCATCAGCATCTCTCTGGTCTATCAGTCCTCTATCAGACAATTCAAACCAGCTACACTGCCTCTATCAGTCTCTGTCTACCAATCTCAGTCTACCATTTGATCATTTGATCCATCAATATCGGTTTACCCATCTCATATCTGAGCCAACAAAGCCACCTTTCAAACCCATTCAAACGCAATCAAAACACCATCACAATGCGTTCCAACGTAAGCTTCTCCCCCATCCCCCCAATCCATCCATCCATCCATCCAAACCCAACCAACTAACACACCCCAGATCCTCTCCCCAGTCTTCCTCCTCACCCTCCTCTCCGCATCAACCACAACCACCACCGCCTCCCGAACCGCCCGCATCTACCCAACCTACCAATCCTCCTGCTCTCCCTCCACCTCATCCACCACCACCACCTCTTCCTCGACAACCACAACCACCAACCCAGAACACACCCACACCACCGAACACAAATTCTACAAGATCACCGCGCGCACCCCCAACCACTCGCCCTACCACGACATCCACCCGGGAACCTGCCAATCCATCCCCCTGCACCACACCCAAGCCTACCCGCCCACACACATCTCCTTCTCCACCCAGCTGCTGGGCGACGACCCAAGCGACGACTCGAGCAACAACGCCCCCTCCCGTTGCAACGTCACCCTGCATGAGCGGCCGGGGTGCGTGGATCGGCCGCTTTTCGTGAGCCCCGTGCACTCGACCACCTCGCAGGAGTGTGTGCCGAGGACTCACGGACCGAACTCGGCAGTGGATGATGACGGTGTTTGGGCAATGATGGAGTGTGAGGATGATGGTCATGACCAGGGTAGTGAGGATGAGAGTGTTCCGTCGCCGTTTGGAAAACCTCATGATGGGGATGACGATGACGATGACGACGATGATGACTTCCCTACTCCATTCAGCAAGCCTCACAACAACGATGACGATGATGAGGATGAGGACGACTCTCCTTCATTCGGATCTCACAATCACGATCACGACGATGGTCACGATCATGATCAAGACCAGGACGACGATGAGAGCGACGGTGACAACAACAACAACACCACCAACGATGACAACAACGACGATGGAGACAACGAAGATGAAGATGATGACGAAGACAAAAACATCCAAAACACCCCCAAGACCCCATTCCCCAAGATTCCCAGCCTCTTCCACGGCTCGCTCCTGAACTCCACCTCCGGAGTCAACGCGACACAGGGCATCAATGCCACCACGGCGTCGGCGTGGCGGTTGGCTTTCCGGCGGGGAAGCCGCAAGGCGAGGGGCATGTGGATGAACTAGACTGACTACAATTGTTCTGTTGTTTTAGCTTATGTTGCAGCTTCTGTTTCTGTTTCTGTTTTTGCTTTGCTTGTTTGCTTGTGTGTGGTTGCATTACTGTCTTGTCTTGTTATTGTGCGTGCATGCATAGCGGTGCGGGTGTTTTTGTTTTATTATTGTTATTATTAGATTGCGTGATTTGGCATAGACTTGGACTTGGACTTGGGTTTAATTAGACTAATACTGAAGATTATTCAAGAAATTATTCAAGATAAGCTGTTCAAAAAAAAAACATCCGACTGTTTCTTAAGAAGGTTAAGTAGAGAGGAAAGATAGATAAATAAATATAACTAGTAATCAACGAAACGGCTTTGGTATTACACTCTTGACAGCAATCCATACGAGCTGACATAGAATAAACTAAAATACTATATGATACAAGAAGTAGTCATGGAAAAAGGACACGGACAGCGACAACCCCCAAGTTGATACTGCAAATAAATGCAAACACACATTATTCAGTAACTCACTACTCGCTCACCCAATCACCCACCACCCAACTACCGCACCTAAAACCCAAAGCTATCAAGCAACGAGTTCGCATCCGGCTCATGAAACATTGTCGGCGGGGGCTTCGGCTTCGGCTTCTGCGTCTGTGTCTGTGTCTGTGTCTGTGTCGACGCCGCCGGCGGCTGGATCTTCTGCGCCAGAGTAAGATTATCCCTAACTGGCAGATCCGCAACGACGAGACTGCTTCTCCGACGGAGCATCTTGCGGTAATCCAGCTCGTGGTCTTGCAGGTCCAGTGGGCGGTCCTGGCCCTTGGGGGGCTGGGGGGCGAGGAATTCCCAGTGGCGGACCAGGTCCAGGGCGAGCAGGTCGCAGCCCATGCGGTCGTAGAGACGCGCGTTGCGGATGATGAAGTTCCACTCGGACTGGGCGGAGACTTTCGAGGCGCCTTTGATGGTCTGTAGGGTCTTTTCGCGGAGTTGTTTGTAGAGGACGACCAGGGCAGGGTCGTTGGAGAGGTAGGATTTGGCTTGCAGGGGGATCATCCCTGGGCTGCCGGGGGAGGCGGGGGTTTCGGGGATGAGCGACTCGACGGGGGACTGTAGGTTTGGTTAGTGTGTGGGTGGTGGTGGTGGTGGTGAGGTGGTTTCAGGGGAAGGCTCACGATTAGTGACCGGACGGCCATGCCACGACGACCCAGCATCCAGAATGCCCAGGAGGCCATCCAGCGGTTTCCGTCTGAGGCGGCCTCTGGGAGGACCCTCTCTTCGAGGATCTCCTTCAGGACAGGGCCGTCATCTCCTTCGTACGCGCGGGTGATTGCGATGGCGAGTTGGAGATCGCCGACTTGGTTGATGCAGACGAGGGCGGCATCGCGGAGGTGGCCTGCAAGAAGGAAGAAAGTGGCGGCGTATTCTAGATTGATTAGCTATGTATGCACTCGTAGTCATCGGGGCAGTGACGTACCGAATCTTCGCTTCCCAAGCAAGGCGTAGGCGTTCTTCAACGCCGCCGTCTTCCATCGCTCCTCCTGGAAGTCGTTGGAGAGCAGGCGTTGCGTCGCGTTTTGCTCGCGGTGCCAATGGGCCATCCGCCAGAGGCCTTGGAGAACGTTCTTCTTCTTGAGGGCAAGGTAGTATAGCGAGCAGTCGATCGGGTTTCTTTCTTCTGTGCTGGTATATTCGTTGCGAGCAACCACCTCCAGTTGGGCTCGCTGTTGCCCGTTAGCATATGGCCAACACAAGGTATATATATATATATATTCACTTACCACTGCAGCAGGGTTCGACAACCACATAAATATCCCGCTCTCCCGAGCCGACTTCCACGTCATTTTGCCGCCAAACTGTCGTGACACGAGGTCGACCAGGATATCCTGGCTCCCACTGTAAAATGCCCAGACAATCTCTCGCCAGGAAACCCGATCTTTGTTCGCCACGCCCTGCGACCTGCGCAGCATGTGCTGTCGGAAAAAGAGAAGGTAGCGGGCCGCGTTGTCGTCCATCGAGCGTCGGTGTTTTTCAACTGTAGCAACACATTCGATCGTGTCGACAAGACGGAACTGCTCCTGGCTGGAAAGCTGCGGTAAGGCAAAGCGTGCCAGGTTTTCATTCAGGATCAAAGCCGTGTTCTCGTCCACTACCAGAGACTCATCCTCTATTGAAATATCCGCATAGGAGGAATTCATCTCCTTGGACGTGGCTTTCTGCGGCGTCTTCGGCTGTTAGCTACATATCCTGACATCTGCCGTGAATACTTACATCATGTTCCACCCAGAAGTCCTCCACCGGCATATCCAGGAAACCATCGAGGTCGTCCCCGTCTGTGTGGAATTTGAGTTTGCGGTGGAGGTTCATGAGCACCGAGTGCACCAGATTGGTTTTTCCGCTCAGGATACACTGCGCCAGAAACTGGGGATGGAAAACGGGCAGCGGCCCGTTCAGCCTGCTGACGACCTCAAAGAGATCCACCGTAGACGAGCCACGCGCTGGTATACGTAGCTGAGATACCAGGTGATCAGCAGTGTCGATTTCATTGCCATATACAAAAAGTTGGTTTCCAGCCCCAATGGCGAGGCAGCCATTGCTAAGCCAACAGGAGTCCCCGATGGGATGAGGCGTGAGATCGCGAATCCAGATCTCGCGGATCTGCGTCCACGACGGGCGGGAGTCAAGGTAGTCGTATCGAAGTTGAGACAGGAGTATCACTTTGTGGGGAAATCCAACGGCCAGAATGGACTGCATATCTGGTGTGGACGTCCAGTCAAGGTCGCGGATGATGTCTCCCTGCGAGAAATGCTCCTCAAACTCCAGCTGTGCATCGTTCATATCCCAGATCGTCAAGTGCGTCCGGTCTTCATCCACGAGGGCGGCTTTCTTGATGGAGCTCCCACTGGCAAGGGATGGGTTCGCAATGCCCGTCTCGGCCGTCGACGTCAAGAGCCACTCAACGCGGCTATGGACCTTATCGATCTTGGCCGTCCACGTCCGGACAATGCCAGTCTTGGTGTAGGACAGCGCTATATCCGGCGAAAAGAGGTCAAAGAACCCAGACATCTCGGATTTACGGCCTGCTGGGTCGACGGGCAGGATGTAAGCCATATCCTCATCCAGCCCTAGATGGAAATCACAGAATTTCCGAAGCTGGCATTGAGCCCCATCTCGCTTCCCGTTTGCTTGCTCTGCAGTCGGCAGTCGAAACTCCCAGACTATCCCATCCATGCCAGCCGCGATAGTAGCTATATACACGACCCCGTTCTTTTCCGCAGTCGGAATGGGCAACACGCAGAGGGGCTTTCCAGATAATTTGAACGTCGTAGACGCAAGCTTTTTTGCATGGAACGGACGAATATCCCAAAAGGAGATCCCATTGTGGTGAAGATTGACCAGAAAATCCCCGTCTTCGAGCACACAGCTGCGATGGATGTGTTCGTCCGAAAGCAGCGTGCTCTGCCGAAGGAGCGCCGTGCCAGTATCTCGCCGCTTCTGCCTCCAGATCAACGCCTTGCTGTCATCCGTGCGCGAGGCCAGTGTATGACCGATCGCATTTCGAACAATTTTCTTGATGGGCCCGTTGTGTCCGGTCCATGACGCCTTCAGGGAAATTCGGTTTTTGCGCGGGGCTGGATCGAATAGAACATCCACCGGGGACTCGTACCATTCGATCCGACCGTCAAAGTGATGGACTAGAACACTGATGGAGTCGCCTGGCTCTGCGCCCTGAAACGCACACAGCTGCGCATAGTCCTCCTCCACGGTGATTCCCGGCATCAGCGAGAAATTCAAGCCTTCCACATGCAGGATGTTGAACATATTCAACTCCGATTTGGCCTTGGATCCGACATCCTCCAACGCCCAGGCCGACATATGTCCCTGCCCGTCTAGCACCACACAGACTTCCGGACTCTTGTTCGCAACCTCAATGATATGCTCCAGCGCGTGGTTGCCTTTGTTCCCGGTGCCTCTCTGCACGGCCCGCTCCGTCGCGACGCAAAAGTCCCGGCTATCGACTATAAATCCATACCGACGGGTGATCTCATTCTCCTCCGTGTGTCTCGGCTGAACCGACGCAGCCATATCGATCTGCGCCCACAGCTGCAGGGCGCTCGGCGCGTGGTGGTCGATGGTCGCCCACACCCGGATCTTGTTGTCCGCGCACAACGTATAGAAAACATTCTCCATCGACTGTTCCCGATGGTATGGTCTGCGCCAGTGAATCCCCGTCACAACGGTCGGATGGGAAAGATACGACACCTCGAACCGGATGTCGGTGCCGAACGCGAGTCGCCGCCAGACTTTGGCCATGCGATCGTAGTGCCCCGTGGTGACCAAAATCGTCGCATCCGGCGAGAATTGCGCAAACTTGACCGGAGCGGCGACCTTCTGCTTCCACACCTGGCGCGGCGTATCGTTCAGGAACCAGAGGGTGAGGTGTGAATTGCCCAGGAGCAGCTCCTCCGAGGAGCCCCACGACAGGGTGTGGATCGTCTCGTCGTCATCTTCGCTGCGAAATGTTTGCACTAGAGACCACTACCCAGACCCCATCAGTATATCATCTCCCCAACAACCCCCTGAGCTTGCGGTGCCCATCTGCCATAGGGAACAGACCTTCAATGTCTCATGCTGGATTCCGTACGGCTGGTATATGAACACGTCGGGACCTCCGCAGACAGCAATCTTGCCCGAGACCTCATCGATTGTGACCGCCTCCAGGGCTTCGGTGTCGTCGACGTAGATGGTTTGGAGGAGCTGGTGCGGACCGCCGAGGACAACCAGTGCATGGCCGGATATGTACGCCTGTGGAACGGTCGCGGGGAACGCAGTTAGCCTGGCTGGAGATATAAGCTCGCATGGAGCTGCAGGAGGGCCCAGGAATACTTACAACGATGCGAATCCCCTCCCACAGCGCAGTGCTGAAGGATTGGAGCTTCGTCGGGGGTCTCCCCGGCAGTACCGCTCGCATCGGGGCGGAGATGGGGTAGGTGGGACGCTTGATGCGTTCGCGATGGCGTTACACCATTGCCCGAGGGAGCGGACGGGGAGGGTTTTAGACCAAGGACGGGGTGGAGGGAGAGAAGGGGGCTTGCGACACGAATACGTGGCAAGAGTCGCAGGTGGACAGGAAGCTGGAGGAGGGGAAGATGGGGGAAGATCGGTTGGAGACGTTCGATTCCAACGTTACGCTGTACCGTTCCGCGTGGTCTTCCGCCTTCCCCGCCGCCCGTTCATATTGGCTGGTCCACTACCTCCGCCTCCGTCTTCGGACAGCCGAACTATACAACTTACAACTTACAACTTACAACTTACAACTCACAACTCACAACTCCCCACTTATATTCTAGGCTGATCAGATCTATCAACAGCTTGAACCCACCGGAACAGCTCGTCTTCCTCCAGTCTTGCCAACACCTCCGATGGAAATGCCATGCGCACCTCCCACGGGACATCGGGCCCTCGCCCCTTCGCAGGCTTGATCGCACACTGGCCATGGAGCACCGACTCAAGGACCTCCACATCAACCACTCGCCCCAACGTGGGCCCAAAATCGAGCCCATAGAGCGGGAGCTTCCTCAGGCTGGAGACAGATACATCCACCGGAGTTAGGGTGCAAGAATCCCAGTCGGTGGTCGAATGCATACGAGCTAAGATGCCACTCACAAAGTCGTGGGCAACCGATTGTTTCGTGACAGTTGCCATGGATGCCAGGCGACGGAGACAGCGCCCGGTCTCTGGACTGACTTCCGGCCTTCCGTTTACCAAAATGATGTCGCGGTTCCCTAACCCACAGTCCTCAATGGTGCAGTGGGATATCCCAGTTCCGATTGCGTTTCCCATGTAAGTTAATGGAAGAGGCGGTTGGAGGGCCCTGCGACATTCCACGTATCGCATCAACGACGATGTCTGCAGCCCTGCGGAACTGACAGACTCGGATGCCTTGTGGCGCGCTCGCGTTGCGCATAACCAGATGAGGGTAGTAACCACGTCGTCGCTGGTCAAGGGAGCATGAGCATTCGACGACGGCGACGACCCTCGGGGGCCGTCATTGCAAACACTTTCCAATGTCTCGACCCTTTTCGGATTGAACACATAATTTACTGAAATCTGACTGGGGAGGTATCGATACCCGAAGGGTCCATAAGCACCGACGTGCGCTTGGGACTGGCTTTTAACACCTGAACGGGTACTCTGCTGTATCTGCTCTCGCATCGCCTTCTGCTCTCGTGGGCTCGTTAGGAACTTGATTCTAGCGGCTTGCGGGCTGCAACAGCATCGTGCCAAACACTCGATGGCAATAGCGCAGCCAACGCCGTCCATGAGCCTGTGGTGCCACTGGACACACAATACAACACCATCTTTCATCACGCCGATCTGGAAACGTAGCCCTGGCGTGGGATATCCGGTTGGGGTCTCGTATGGAATCGGAATCAAGTCTTCATGAAGGCCCCGGACACACGACATGTGAGAGATTCGTTCGCTGTGGTGTTTCACCTTCACGAAGGGGTATTCATCTAAGAATGCTTCAGTCGGTGGGCGAACTTGCAGCACATTGGACTTGTCAGCGTGGCCAGAGACTTTGGTGACGGTTCCCGCGAGAAACGGAAACTCCGCGAAGAAGCGAGCGATACCAGCCTCGAGGATTGGAATGCATGCCGACGGCTCTTTCACCCTAAAGATCGGAAGGAGGCAAACATAGGTTGGCATCAACAGATGGTCCAACGCGGTGAGAGTATAGGGCTCGAAGGTGATCATTTTGGCAGCTTGGAGAGATCTGGCTTGTGTCCCGAGTAGCGCGATTATGTGCGAGCACCAACATCGACTAAGGTTCTAATAACGTCAACTATATATGATCTCATCTGGTGTCTTCAATGTCAGCAACCTGGGCACTGAAATTCCTAGTTGCCCAATTTGACGCTTTGCATCATAACATTCTTCAACGGCTGGGGGCGTGAAATCAGCGCCTGTCCTGGCCCATCCGTGTATATCATCCTGTATGCGGCTACTACATACCAAAGCGCTGCGAGTTACAAATTGCCTTGATTCATTCTTCCAAGGTTCGGGATCGGCATAAACGCCTCTCTTGATTGATTCGGTTACATCTTCCTTATTTCGGCTTGTGAAATGGCAGCCAGATGTATCAAATTTGGAAAAAGGGGAGAAGAGAGGAATGCTTTGTGACGTAACGGTATACCTCTTCATTGACAATCGTCATAGAAGCCTGGTCACTTAAGAGCTGGCCGGCATAAACCCACCGAGTGATGGGGTCAATCATGACAGCTGACAGCACTGCGATAGAATGCCCTCTTCTACATCTGACAAAAGGATAGCGGTGGTAGGAAATGGCGCCGGGGCCATGGGGGCAGGGCACTGTTTGCCTTTTCATCCACGGCCCATCAAGTTCACGTTTTCAAAGTCGAATCCCGACCTGGTGGCCACTCCTATACCTATACAATGAACCACGATGGTCTATCAACAGGAGTGGACCTTGGATTTATCAGCTTCAACACAGTCACCTATTTGATCCAAAACATTCGAGGGATATCGCACTACGGAGCCTGGACGGGGTTCGGACTGCATGAGGACGGGTTCACATCGTGGCGGCCAGCGCATTTGAGACAAGCTAACCCTATCTTAAGTACCGTAGTCATTCCAGAGTCCAACCAGGGTATACACCCAAGTTGTCAGTCGTAGCATACATACAAGGCTGAGATCACTCGACTATAAGGCTATCCACAAAAGGTAGTGGTAATCAATAACAATAATTTCTACCCATCCATCCATCATGTCATGACATGACATGACATGCCCTATCTAACCAGGATGAGATGAGTCTCCCCATGCCAGCCCCATCCAAATCCCAATGACATACACAATTACAATTACAATCACAATCACAATCACAATCAAGAATGTCCAACAACTCCCATTCATCATCATTAAGATAACCCAATACAACCCAACCCAGCCCCGACCCAACAAAGCATATATCCAATCCAATCCAATCCACCACCACCACCACCACCAACAACAACAACAAAAATGGTCTACAGAAGTCTGACTGACTGACCGACCTACGACGCAAACGGGTATCACCAAAGCGGCACATCCAAAAGGTCACAAACAAACAAACCAACAAAAGAAACATCAAACATCAAAAATGTACATGCGAGAGTCATATACAGTCGTGGCAGAACCTGACCATACCATACTATAAGCAGGCCATAGTATGAGATGACGGCCACGGTCACGGTCACGGTCACGGTCGTCGACCAGCCGACTTCCTCCCGTCTGTCGGCGACTCGGGCTCCTCATCGACGAACCGAACGCTCGTGCCGAGGGAACTTCCCCGTCCGGCGCGACGTCTGCTTGACGCGGTTGGGGGGAGGATGGCGCCTGCGCGCAGCAGTCGACTGGCGAAAGGGGTATACAGGGGCGTGGCCGGGGTGGTGGAGGTCTGGACCAGAGCGCGAGCTCGGGCGGCTCGTCTGGACGGGGAGGCGAGGAAGTTGGGTGTGGCGAGCGGGGTGGTCGAACGAGCTGGGGGCTCTGAATCTGCCACCTCATTGAGACTGGGTCTGAAGGACGGGGTCGCGGCTTGATACCAGGGGTCGAAGATGCGCTGCTGGCTTGGGTCGGGTGCGGAGGTTCCATCGTAGTGTTTCGTCGGACTGACGAGCGGCCCTGGAGCATCGCGAGACTCGAGCTTCAGACGGGCTTTGTCCAGCCAGTTGCGGAACATCCCGCGGGAATGCTTCCTCAGGTTGCGCTCCTTCATGGCTTCCGCTGTCTCGGCGCTGCTCTTGACCTGGAAGACTCGGAAGCTGAGTTTCCGGAGGTTGACGTTGGCTTGGACGAGAACTCGTAGGCGATTGACGCCGTCGGCCTGCTCCTCCTGCCGCTGGCACTCGACCAGGGCCTCGGCCCAGCGGACCATATGCTCGTTGACGATCTGGCGCGCGTAATGGTTATCGGCATCATCGCAGTCCTGGATCCGGTCCATCGTCTTGTCATGCCATCGACCCAGGAGCTCGAAGGAGATGCTCAGGGTTTTCTCGCGCGATATCTGCATCGCCTGCTGGTCCATGTCGGCTATATACTGAGCCCTCGAGTACCAAGATGCCAGGGCCTTGGTCGCAAGGTTGATCTTCGCCTTCCGCCGAGTCCGCGCATAGGCATCCTGTCGACGTCGTTTCACAGATTCCACGGTGGCCACGCGCCATTTCTTGGTGAATTTGGTGGCGAGGAAGTAGAACCGGGCATTCTGGGCCCAGCCCTCGATTTGGACCACGTGCTGGTGCTTAGAGCGCCAGGCCACGAGCGATTCTTCTGCCAGGCGGGGGAAGTAGAACTCGTTGGCAATGATCTCCCGTTCGCGTTGCAATGCCAGCTGGTCCCGCCACCGGTCCAGCTTCGCCCGCAGCAAGTCGTCATTCCGTTGAGATTCAAAGACCTCCGCGCGGTCGAGGAGTTGAGAGTAGGTCCCACGGACATTCGTCACAAAAGCGGAGAACACCTCGCGTTTGATCCGTTGCTCCCTGATGCGCTGCATCAGACGGTATCGTTCAGCCAGAATCCATTTATACATGGCTTCCAACTTCAGGCGTTCCTCGATTCGTGCATGGAGAGCCCGGCAGCGAAGCAAATCATTCCAGTTAGTCCAGGCGTTGCGGATAATCCTCTGTCGGTCCAATTCCCGTGCCTGTTTCAACATCTGAAGACGCCTCACCCATTGCGTGTACGCCGCTTGGAGGATATGCCGGTCCACGGTACTGGAAACGTGGGAGGCAGCCGGAGCGAGGTGAGCCTGTAGCCTCCATTCTCCAAGCATTCCCTGCAGAAGCTGCCGACGCTCTGTCGAAACAACCTGCTGCTCAACCACCACAACATCCCGGGTTCTCTGCACCCAAGCCTGCCACACCGAGGCCACGGCGATCTGCTTATTCCTGACATCAATCTCATGCATGCACTCTCGATTCGTCCGGAACTTGCGCAGCCAATACAAAAGAGAGCGTCTCTTCAAGCAATGATCGTACCATTGCGGGGCACGCTGTTCGCAAAAGCTCCAGAACCATTGCCAGTAGAATGTGTTCTTCGACCTCTCTGCCTTCTGGGCATCGAGAACAACCGCCTTCGCCTCATCCTCCTTAATCTGCCTGGTCCTTTTCACCCAGGTGATGAAGGGCCTTCGTAAGGCGAAGCGTTGGGCTTTCAATTCATTAACCGCGGTGATCTCGCGCCAAGCGTTGAAATACTTGACGCTGAGAACATGACGCCGGGCGGCCGACGTTCGTGCGATTTCTTCGGATGTGAGCTGCGCCCAGTGCGAGAACGCCTTGGTAAGGAGGTAGAGATCCCGAGCCCGTCCAGCGCGCTCTTCCAGGTGTTTGAAGAATCTCTCCGTCCGTGCCGCCTGGCGCTTATCCTGGATGATTCTATGCCACGTCTCAAACGCCTGACGCAGCAGCGTGTGTCTGTCTCGGTTGATGGCGACAGTCTCCATATTCCGATTGCTCTGTCTGCCTTGGATCGCCTTCTTCAACCACTGAGTGAGAACTCGACGGTTGATCGCTCGTTGGCGGTACATGTTGAAAGTCGAGGCATCCCGCAGCAAATCCGAAAGGGGTGGTCTATATAGCATTTCGGGGGGGAGCTCGGGCCGTTCGATGGGATTGTCGGCACCTGCCTGAGAGGACACGGACGACCGTTCGCCCTCTTCGTCGGAGCCATGCGAAGACGCCTTGGGGCGTCGAGCGCGCGAGGTTTCGGCTATCCGCTCCGAACGATCTCGGTCCACAGCAGACCGGGCATATAGTCCGTTCGGAAGAGGGTTCTCGGCCGGAGCTGGCACGTGAGCAGACGATGGATTCGCAGCTAGAAGGTCCATCCGGCTCATCAGCCGGCGGCCTACGTCAATAAACTGCGCGATCAACTGGGTTCTGTCCGGAGACTCCGAGCCTCTCGCACGCTTCGGGAAGGGCGACGGTTTCGCGAACGGATACTCGGGCTTCCCGGTCTGCAGTCGCGACATGGATGATCGCGAGCTGGGACGATTGATGAAGCTCCTCTGGGTGGGATCGTCCCCGACATCGTACATGGAGTTGAACGAGGCTCGTCTCCGCAGGGGCGTCTGGGTCTGGGGCCGCGCTGCCGTGGTGTCGTCTGGAGTCTCGCGAGCCCGTCGTCTGAGTTTGCTATCGATCGAAGGCACACTGTCGGCAAACGTCGTATCGTCATATCCAGCACTATCGTCGCCAAACTCGATGACAATGCCCATGCGCTCCAGCAAGTTCTCGAACTTCTCAAAGAGCGAATCCCCTACGGCAGCTTTGCTTCCCATCTTGAGCAAGAAGCGCATGCAGGCGTAACCTGGATCCGCGTCGACGCCATGCTCGGCGATAACCTCATCGTAGGCGTCGAACAGCACTCGGTAGGGGAGGCGGTCGACTTCGGGGTCCCGCTCGGCGCGGGTGATGACTTGGAAGAGGAGGCCGACATCTGCGTCACCACGAGACGAGGGTTAGTCGGGGGAAGGTGGCCCATGAGCGAGGACGAGGGGGGAAAGTAAGGGGCATGTGAGGCGGCCTACCTTCATCAGAAAGCGAGGGGTCTTCGTGGGACAACGCTCTTCGCTGGAGGGGAACGGGAGGCATCGAACTGTCCGCGACCTAGGGCGCGTTCTTCGCATATGGGTCATGGAGGCGGGAAACGAAATCAACCATTGCGAGGCCCACGGTTGCGAGACGAGGTCGGATCCCACAGTGCGCGATGGGGAGCGTCGAGGACAGCACGCGAAAGATCCCTGATGGACCTGCAGACCCAATGGCACGGCCGGCGACAGGTTCATTGACTTCGAGGGGCGGCGGAGAGATTGTTTTTGCTCTCGTGTCGCGCCGGCCGATGGAATGCGCGGGTCACGTGGGGGTGGTGCTTAGGTAAGCCGCGGGATTTGACCGACTAACCAACTTACTTTCCTCGGAGTATTAGAGCGAGTATCTAGTTTGTTAGTACACCTCTGACCTCGTACAAGTGTGCGATTACAATATGCCCTCCACTCGCATCAGACCCGTCGAGAAGTTCGCCAGGGCCACCGCCAAGTGCTCGACAGAGGTATGCGCCTCTGTCCCGAACCCATCTGAATCAAACCCCCCCCCCAACTGACCCACGCCCGTCCAGGCGGCCGCGTATGGCAAATGCGTGGTGGCGGACTACAATGCGGTGCAGAAGGACATGTGCGCCAAGGAGTTCCTCAGGCTCAAGGATTGCTTTCTAGTAGGGCCCCTGCCATCCACGGGCCAGAAAGCACGGCCAGCTAACATGACTCCAACCAGGCGGCC
Organism: Aspergillus heteromorphus CBS 117.55; assembly: GCF_003184545.1. Taxonomy (NCBI): domain Eukaryota; kingdom Fungi; phylum Ascomycota; class Eurotiomycetes; order Eurotiales; family Aspergillaceae; genus Aspergillus; species Aspergillus heteromorphus. The sequence continues at coordinate 26,549 of NW_020290449.1, forward strand.
TCGAAGAAGGCTTAATGGTGGAGAGCCACCGTGACACTCGGTTTAGGCGCATGGGGGAAGGGGGGGGTTAAGCATGCATGGCGGTCCAGGGACTCACTCATTCTTTACTATTTATATTTACATACAGACAGTTCAAACCCTTGTATAATTTCATCTGGGAAAAAAAAAATAGAGAAATGCACGTCTTGGGAATTGTATGATCTAAACGACTATCATTCGCGTTCTTTTGGCTTCCGGCCGAATCGCCGTCTACAGCTTGAGCAACCGCAGCAGGAAGGTCGCCTTTTGTACTTCTTGCTCCTCCTGGATGATCATCTCCGCCTCGTCGCCCGCCGGGAGCTTGCCGTCCACCAGCACGTACTGCTCGAGCGGTCTGCGCACAACCTTCTCGATGGCCTTGGACTGCGTCTCGAACGCCTGGCCCAGACCGATGTTGTCGGGGTCGGAGAGCACGACGTACTCCATCTTCACGTCGTCCGTGGGGATCAGGCCCGCCTTCTTGCGCAGGCGCTGCAGACGGTTGATGATCTCGCGGCCCAACCCTTGCTCGGCCAACTCGGGGTACAGGTTGGCGTCCAGGATGGTCAGCAGGTCGCTGTCCGTGTTGGGCTCCATGTTCTCGGACGCCGGGTCCTCCTTGAGGCCACGCTTGACGACCAGATCGCCCTCCACAAGCTCAATGCCGTCCACGAGCATCTTCTTGTCAGCGACGAACCGCTTGACGTCATCGCTGGTCAGGGAGGGCAGGGCCTTCTTGACCTTCTGCACTTCCTTCTTCAGCTTCTTGCCGAGCGTGGGCCAGTCGGCGTTCACGCTGTACTGGACATTGTACTTGACCTCGTCGGAGGACAGGACAAGCTCCAGAATGTTCAGCTCCTCCAGGATGTAGCTCTGCAGAGACTTGACATCGTCCAGGTACTGCTGATCCTGGTGGATCACGACGAGAGTCTTCAAGGGGGTCTTCAGTCCGATGTTCCGGCGCTCACGGGAGATACGGGCCATGTCAATGACCTTCTGCATGCGCGTCACCCGGCGCTCGACGACCTCGTCAAAGAGCTCCTCCCGGACCTCAGGGAAGGACAGGAAGTGAACACTCCGGCTGTCCTCGCTGCGGAGCGCCTCGGGGATGTGGGGAAGGAGTCTCAGGTAGATGGTGTCGGTGATGAACGGTGTGAACGGAGCCAGACCTCTGACCAGAGTGTAGATAACCTCGAAGAGGGTGTTCAGGGCGTGCAGGGTGTCATCCACACCGTTCTCACCCTTCAGACGTCTGCGGTTGAATCGAATGTACCAGTTGGTGGTGTTGTCAATCAACTCAAGCAGACGGGGAACAACCGTGTACAGACGGTATCCGGCCATCTCCTCGTTCACGAACTTGAGCAGACTCTGGCAACTGGCCAAGATCCAGCGGTCCATAACGTTCGTGTTGGTGGCCTCCGCCTTCGGGTCCCAGGCGAACTCGTAGCCCTGGGTCTTCTTGAACAGGGCCGCCTGGCCCTCAAAGAACTTGTAGCTGTTCCAGAGGGGCAGGAGGACCTTGGCGATGATCTCCTTGACACCCGACTCCTTGAAGCGGAGCGGCTCCGCACGCACAACCGGGGAGTTGATCAAGTAGAGACGGAGGGCATCCGAACCATACCGGTCCATGACCAGAGACGGGTCGGGGTAGTTCTTCAGTCTCTTGGACATCTTCTTACCATCTTCCGCCAGGACAATTCCGTTGACGACACAGTTCTTGAAGGGAAGCTTGCCGAAGAGGTGAGTGCCCAGCACGGTCAGAGTGTAGAACCAACCACGCGTCTGGTCCAGACCCTCGGCAATGAAGTCACCGGGGAAGCTGTTCTCGAACTGATCCTTGTTCTCGAAGGGGTAGTGCTGAGAAGCGTAGGGCATGCTGCCCGACTCGAACCAGCAATCGAACACCTCGCTGACACGGCGGAGGACACCCTTGCCCTGCTTGCTGGGGATAGTGATGTGATCAACCTTGTCGCGGTGGAGGTCCAAGAGCTCTCCCTCGTAACCGCTGAGCTGCTTGAGCTCCTCGGCACTGCCAACAGCCACAACCTCCTTGAAGTCATCGCTGACCCACAGGGGAAGCGGGGTACCCCAGAAGCGGTTTCTCGAGATGTTCCAGTCGCGGGCGTTCTGGATCCAGCTGGAGAATCGTCTTTCCTTGACGAAGCTAGGCACCCAGTGGGAGTCATCAATGCCCTCGAGCATCTGAGGGATGATGGGCCCGATCTTGACGAACCACGCCGGCACAGCCCGGTAGATCAGGGGGGTGTCGGAACGCCAGCAGAAGGGGTAACTGTGAGTAATCTGGCTGTCGACGATCAGGCGACCAGCGGCCTTCAGGTGCTTGATGATGGCCCTGTCGGCGGCCTTGACGTGCTGACCCTCGAAATCCTTCACCTCAGCAGTGTAGCATCCATGGTCATCGACCGGGTTGGGGGGGTAGCGAGTCTCGCTGATGACGCCTCCCTCCATGGCAACTCTGTAATCCTCCTCACCGAAGGCGGGAGACTGGTGGACAATACCGGTACCATCTTCAGCGGTGACATAGTCGGCGTTCAGCACCCGGAAGCCGTAATCCTTGAACTCCTCGTAGAAGTAGTCGAAGAGAGGCTGGTACTTCCAATCTTTCATGGTAGCACCCTTGAACCGGTCAACAATCTTGAACTTGGCCTTCTTGGGGTCCTTGTACAGTGTCCGGAGCAGAGACTCGAGGAGAACGTAGTGCTTGCCCGAGGCCTCGTCGAGGATCTTGATGTATTCGAAGGTGGGGTTGACCGCGAGCGCGACGTTCGAAGGCAGGGTCCAGGGAGTGGTCGTCCACGCAAGCAGGCTGGTCTCCGGGTCGTCCAGCAGGGGGAATGTGACGACGACTGCGGGGTCCTGGACGTCCTTGTAGTTCTGCTGAGCCTCGAAGTTACTGAGAGGGGTGTTGAGGGCGGTCGAGTACGGCATCACACGGTAACCTCTGTAGACCAGGTCCTTGTCGAAGAGCTGCTTGAAAACCCACCACACCGATTCCATGAAGCCCATGTTCATGGTCTATGGCCGAGTCAGCATTTTTTTTTTCGCTAGGCGAAGAAACACGGAAGAGAGAAAACAAAGCCATTGCGGCGTGCACCCCGATATATTATGTCGGATTGTGATAGCGGGGATTAAACCCACCTTGTAGTCATTGTCGAAGTCAATCCAACGACCAAGTCTCTCGATAGTCTGGCGCCACTCGGACGCGAATCTCATGACAATGGCCCTGCACTCCTCGTTGTACTTCTCAATTCCGATCTTCTGGACAGCCTCCAGGCCCGACATGCCCAGCTTCTTGTCGATCTCGTACTCGATGGGGACACCGTGGGTATCCCAGCCAAAGCGACGCTCGACATAGTGGCCCTTCATGGACCAGTAGCGGGGAATGATATCCTTGATAGTGGAGGCCAGCAGGTGACCGTAGTGAGGCAGACCGGTCGCGAAGGGAGGGCCATCGTAGAAGGTGTAAGGTTTGCGGCCTTCGGAGAGCTCGACCTGCCTCCGGAAGGCGTCGATCTCCCTCCACCGCTGGAGGATGACCTCCTCCTCGTGGGGAAAATCAATGGACATGACGGGCAGGGGGCGAGAGGGGGTCGCCAGGGAGGGAAGTTCTGTCTGTCGAGGGGGAGCGATCTTCCAGCGAGGATGGCCGCGGGGTAAGACTAAGTAAGTAGATTTCGAGAACCGCACGGCAGAACCGCACCGTGAGTCACCCCGCCCATTACTGGGTTTTTTTACCCGTCCTGGCCAATCACAGCTCGCCCCTGCTGACCGCCTGGGCGTACTACTTTTGTCTGTTATAACTACGGTACTCTCCTTATACTGCTTACACGCCAGATGCCTCTGACTCAACCCGGAATGTCTTGGTAACCAAGAGTCGGTGACTTCATTGTGTCTATGGGGGAGGGTAGGAATATATCCAAGGGGTTCACGGATGGTTTCTACATTCGACCAGAACCATCAGTTTTGATACTCTGATACTCTGATACTCTTCAGGCTTCCTCCTCGTCGTCCTCGTCTTCATCGTCGTCGTCGTCCTCATCATCGTCATCGTCGGAGACCTCTTGTCCGAGATCCTTCAAGCGTTGCTGCGGGATACTATGAGTCATCTGCCTGATAACAGCAGGGGCAATGAACTTACCTTGTCTTGGTCTCTCTTAGCCTCGAGATCCCCGAACACGATCAGCAGATCCTCCAACTCGGATTGCGCCGACTGGCGAGCTTCTTCCTTCGCATTGACCTCGGCCTTGAGCTTCTCAAGTTCCTTGCGTAGCTCATCCAGAGCCTGGGCAGACTTGCGGGCCTCTGCCTCTGCCTTTCCTACATCGCCTTCAGCCTTGTCGGCTCGCTCCTCCAGCGTCGCATACTTGGCGGAGTATTCATCCCGGGTGGATTGTAGGTCTTGCGTAGATTTCTCTTGAGCGGTATCCAGCTCGGATTGCAGCGCCTGGTTTGTAGATTTGAGCCCAGCAACCTCCGTCTCGCGTTGCTGCTTGGCGGCATCCATGTCGGACTCCAGAGTCTGGATGGATTCCTTGAGGCTGGATACTTCCGTTGTATGCTTCGTTTTGCTCTCATCGAGTTCGGATTGGAGTTTCTCGATGGTTTCCTTCAGGTCAGAGACTTCAGTAGTACTTTGCCCTTGGTTTGTATCGAGTTGGGATTGAAGTTTCTCAATTGTTGCCTTCAGATCAGAGACTTCAGTGGTACTTTGCCCTTGGTTGGTATCAAGTTCCGCCCGAAGCTTTTCGATCGTCTTGTTGAGATCAGAGACTTCACTGGAACTTTGCCCTTGATTGGCATCAAGTTCTGCTTGAAGCTTTTCAATTTTCTTGTTGAGATCAGAGACTTCAGCGGTACTTTGCCCTTGGTTGGCAGTAAGTTCCGCCTGAAGCTTTTCGATAGTCTTGTTGAGATCAGAGACCTCGGTGGCATTCTGACCTTGGCCTGCTTCAAGTTCTGACTGAAGTTTTTCAATAGTCTTGTTCAGGTCAGAGACCTCGGTGGCATTCTGGCCCTGGCTGGCTTGAAGATCCGACTGTAGCTTTTCATTCGCCTCCTTCAGGTCAGAGACCTCGGTGGCATTCTGTTCCTGGCTTGCCTCAAGATCCGACTGTAACTTTTCGATCGTCTTGTTCAGATCAGATGCTTGGCTTGCGTTCTGTCCCTGGCTTGCCTCAAGATCCGATCGTAGTTCTTTAATCGTCTTGTTCAAGTCAGCTACTTGACTTGCATTCTGTCCCTGGCTTGCCTCAAGGTCTGATTGTAGCTTTTCAATCGTATTGTTCAAGCCAGACACTTCACTTGCATTCTGCTCTTGGCTTGCTTCAAGGTCCGACTGAAACTTTTGAATCATCTTGTTCAAGTTAGAAACCTCGGTTTCATGCCGCCCGTTGCTTGCATCAAGTTCCGATTGCAATTTCTGAATCGTGTTGGTCAACTCGGCGACCTCGGCCGCATGTTGCGTCTTGCCCGTATGCAATTCCGCCTGGAAGTTCTGGATCGTGCTGTTGAGATCCAAAACTTCAGCCACATGCTGTCCCTTGATCTTCTCGGCTTCGGACTTCAGTGCTTGAATGGTTGTCTTCAACCCAGTAGCCTCGACAGAGTACTGTTCTCTGACGCGAGCAAGATCCGACTCCAGGGACCGGATCCTCTTGTGCAGGTCAGCCACCTCGGCTTCATGGTGCTCCTTGACCCGAAGGCTCTTCCTCTCATGGTCGGCCGATGTATCTTTCAGCTGCCGGTCAATAGCTCGCAGCTGTTCGCCGTGTTGCTTCAGCACCTCGTTGTGTGAGTGTCGCTGCTGCTCCTTCAGGGCGTTCAGTTCCTGTTCGTGACTTCTCTTGAGCGATTCACATATTTGTTGCAATTTGGAGGATTCCGTTATGGTTGCGTCTCTTGTCTTGCGGTGTTCGGCCTGCTCCTGCTCGAGGTGGGACTGCAAAGCAATCAGGTCCGACTCCAGCTTCTGCGTTGCATTGCCTTTCTCTTCGATTTCAGCTCGAAGGGAATCAACGAGTTCGCGCGAGACTCCTCTTTCAACGCCATTGGTGATCACGGAGATCTCCATTTCGGGTTCCCGGTCAATTGCACGCGTCAGACGCCGGAAGTGGTCTTTGAGGAATTCGATGAATGTCCGGTCGAAATAGATCTCGGGGAGGCCCCCTTCATACTGGGCACCCACCGTCTGCGGTAGGACCTCGAAATCACGGACTAAGGGGTTCTCTCGGAATCGGGCGACCCGGTCAATGTACTGTTCTCTTCCCAGCTGTTCAATCAACAGCTTGTGCAGTGTCTTGCGGGGGATTGGTGAATCCTTGGAGGAGAACTCATATATAATTCCCAGGAGGATGGTGCAAAGACCCGATACGAGCACGTTGGCAGTTCCGCGGTGCTTGATCTCTTGCAGTAGGGTCTGAATACTGCTGCCCTCACCCAGGAAGTCGTTGACGGCATCCGGCTCCTCGAACAGCCAACCACAAAGCAACATCAGGTACCCAATGGTGATTCTCTCGTCATCTCCTCGCTGAATGCCAGTGATGAGGTTGCCTACTATCGTCTGAATGCAAGTGATGACTTCCTCGCCTTGCTCAGCATCTCCCTCGGTCACTCCCATGGCTATCGCCTTCGCTTCTGCGTTCTCGAACAACAATTGGTACATGAGGACAGACGCCATCCACGTTTGATACGGGTCGGCATTGCCTCGATCTTCGGGCGAGGTAAGCAAGACGGACAAGATATTCGGGATCTGGTCCTCCCCGCTGACATGGCCCTGAATTGCTCGTCCTAAGACATGGATCCGGATCCCCGCGTGGTTTGCAAAGAAGGCCTTGACACATTCGCAGGCGGCAAGGCGTGCGTCCAGGAGCGATATTGGGGCAGGTTCGAGGGTCAGTTTCAGCAATGCCTCGATCACGTTAATGCGCTGGAGATCCTTGGGCGTCGTGTCACCGTTGGTGTTCTGGACAGGGGTTGAGCCCCAGATGACTTCGACATCCCCAAACCTCTCCTGCAATGGCTTATTTCCGCGAATCAAGTCGGCACATGTCGCCAGTGCCTAAGTTGGTTAGCAGGACGTCGGACAGTGATGCTGGTTGTCACGTACCTTGGATGTCACGTTGACTGTAAACTTTTGGCTAAATGCTGTATTCAGCACTTGCTCCATAACACCATTGTTCCAGAACGCCATTTGGTTGGTAGGGGTGTTGATCCCGCCCTTCACCAGGAAGAGCTGGACGATGACTAGGAGACCCCAAAGGTTCTTATCACGATGCACCGGAGCCCACTGCGGGATGGGCTCCTCCGACTCCTGCTCTTGGTTGGCATCGGTGAGGAGCTTGGCTAGTCTCTTCACGCAACCCGTCTCGCGAAAGTATGACTGGTTGGATATGTTGAGCCTGAGAAGGTTGGCCAGCAAGGAGAGGCAATCTTCGACGACCTCGGAACCATGCGACAGAGCCCCCTCTGCCTCGACCAAGGAGAAAATCAGATCGAAGGCGTTTTCAAAGGCGACAAGCTTCTGGAACTCCTCGGAGGCCGGTGTCAGGGCGATAAGAAGGATTAAAGCTTCTACTCAACCCACCAATGATCAGCACAGGTTCCCCCTTGTTTATTCAGGGGTCTGGAGGGGCGTCGCCTCACGTACCGTTGCGCACTGGCTCCCGAACATCTCCCAACGCACCGACCAATCTTGGAATCCCCAGCGGCGCGATCAATATACATTCTTGGGTTCTTTCTGGTCGCGCACTCGAGATTTGGAACATCAACTGCAGCGAATACAGGCGGGAGTAGAAGTCTCGGGTGTCTAGGAGGTCCAGGAGGGCGGTAATGTTGTCTTGTCGCTGTCATCCCGTCAGCGGAGGTAGGTCTCGGACACGTAGCCTGTACGAACGAACCTGGGTGAATTCATCGGAAAGCCAGAGGGCGATCTCGTCAGAAGCTTCGGGCTAGAACGCGCACATATCAGCACCAGCTGCGGTGAGAGACACTCAAAGAGACCACCAACACTATTCTCATCAGGGGTGAACAACATCAACAGGGTCTCCAAGACCACTTTCAGGGTGTCCACATCTTCGCGGTCATTTCGGAGGCTGTTGATCAACGGCCGCAGAGCGCCCGAAGCAACAGAGGCGGGAAAGGTTTTGGCAAAGCTCCTCAGTCCCTGGATGGCTGCCCGTCGGTCTTCGAGCAGGGTTGCACTCTGCAGTCGACTGGTGAGGGTGTTAATTGTGTCCGTAGCCGTTTGTTTGGCCGGCGCCTGCGACTCGAGGATTCGGAACATCGCAAGTGGTAGCTCGTAGTTTCATGGTCACCGCCGGCCGGGGGCGTAGCAAGTGATAGGCATTGGACGACTGGAGGGGGACGGGGTAGAGAGCCTCAACCAGTGAGTTGTTCAGCTGTTCTAGGCAGTCTCCGCAGCTGCAGCGGCTGCAATTGGGGGGGGGAAGTGACTGGAGTGGTGATAGTGGGACTCGGAAGTAGCCAAATAAGCCGCAACAAAGTAGCACTAGTAGGACAGTAAGAGTCCCGCTAGCTTGGCCGGAACCGCGACAAGAGAAGCGCCGAGATCTCGGATTTCCTGGTCGGCCGCCGGCCATTCTGAGTAGTCAGTCACTCGGCTTGCGATCGCAGAGCAGAGACTTCAAGCCTCCCTTATCGCCCTGCCACTTTTTGCCCGGGCCTTTGTCACTCGCGCCCTCTCCTTTCGCCTGGAAAGGAGCTTTACATTCGGAGACTCCCGTCAATTCCGTCACAGGGATCTCGTTCTGGTCGTCGAACAGGCACCGCTTGCCTGCAGTCACTCGGAGGTTGAAATAGCCGATGGGGCGCATCGACGAAACGGCTTAAACTCACAGACCTACGTACATCCATCCATCCCGACCTAATTCGCCCTCGTCTCCGCATTCCCTCGCAATCATGGGTGTCCCAGCGCTGTTCCGATGGCTCTCCAACAAGTACCCCAAGATCATCGCGCCCGTCATCGAGGAGCAGCCTTATGAGGTCAACGGCGAGGAGGTCCCCGTCGACACCACTCGTCCCAACCCCAATGGAGATGAGATGGACAACCTGTACCTGGACATGAACGGTATCGTTCATCCTTGTACGCATCCGGAGGGAAAGCCCCCGCCGGCGAACGAGCAGGAGATGATGATCGAGATCTTCAAGTACACCGACCGCGTGGTGAACATGGTCCGCCCCAGGAAGCTGTTGATGATTGCTGTCGGTATGTTGAACCTGTCGCGCTGGGTTTCTGATGATATTGTTTGACTGACTGGTATGGTTTCCCTTTTCTAGATGGTGTCGCGCCCCGAGCCAAGATGAACCAGCAGCGAGCCCGTCGTTTCCGCTCGGCCCAGGAGGCCAAGGAGGCGGATGAGAAGAAAGAAGAGTTCCGCAAGATGCTCGCCAAGCAGAACGGCAGCAAGGCAGATGCGGCCCTCCACGAGGAGGTCATCGAGAAGACTTGGGATAGTAACGTCATCACACCGGGAACGCCGTTCATGGATATTCTGGCTGCCTCATTGCGCTACTGGATTGCCTACAAGCTGAACACCGATCCGGCATGGGAGAAGGTGAGACCCCATGCTCCCCTCGTCGAGGTGCTGTTACTGACATATACATAGCTGAAAATCATTATTTCCGATGCGACCGTCCCCGGTGAAGGAGAACACAAGATCATGGAGTTCGTTCGGTCGCAGCGGTCGGACCCAGAGCACGACCCCAACACCCGCCACGTTATCTACGGTCTGGATGCCGACTTGATCATGTTGGGGCTTGGAACCCATGAGCCGTATTTCCGGGTGTTGCGTGAGGACGTGTTTTTCCAGGAGTCGAAGCCTCGGACATGTCGGCTGTGTGGTCAACCGGGCCACAAGGCAGAGGAATGCAGAGGCCAGGCCAAGGAGAAAAACGGAGAGTTTGACGAGAAGGGCAAGGGCACCGCACTGAAGCCGTTCATCTGGCTCAATGTCTCCATTCTCCGCGAATATCTCGCAGCCGAATTGTACGTCCCGCAACAGCCATTCCCCTTCGACTTGGAACGGGCTCTGGACGACTGGGTCTTCATGTGCTTTTTCGTCGGAAACGATTTCCTTCCGCACTTGCCGTCCCTGGACATCCGTGAAAACGGCATCGACACGCTGATTGCCATCTGGCGCGATAACATCCCGGTCATGGGCGGGTATCTGACCCAGGATGGTCACGTCGACCTCAAGCGGGCTCAGCTCATTCTCCAGGGGCTCGCGAAGCAGGAAGATGCTATCTTCCGCCGTCGGAGACAGGGCGAGGAAAGAAGGGCGGCGAACGAGAAGCGGCGCAAGCAGGAAGCACAGGCGCGGAGCGACGAGCATGCCCGGAAGCGGAGACGAAGCTCCCCTAATTACGAGTCCCACGATCCCCTGTCCAACCCGACCCCCAAGGCTCGCGGTGGCGCCGACGCGGCCCCTCCCAGTGCAGTAGAGCTGATTACTCCTGCCCGCGGAGTACTGACACGCGAGGAGAGACAACTGACTCACAATATGGTGACCAACCGGGGAGCCGTCTACAAGGCTAACCAGGCCAACAAGAGCGCCGCTGCTATCCTGAAGAGCAAGCTCATGAAGGGCTCGCAGGATGAGGAACCCACTGAGAACACGGGCGAGTCCGGTTCCGAGGCTCCCGAAGCTGCCGACGACAAGGCAGAAGAGCAGACTTCCCCCTCAGTCCTGGGCAAGAGAAAGGCTGGCGCCGAAGAAGAGGCCCCTGCCACTCCGAGTAAGCCGGCCCCTAACCAGGGTTCGAACGATGAACTGCCCCCAGACACCGTCCGCCTCTGGGAGGAGGGATATGCGGATCGATACTACGAGCAAAAGTTCGGTGTTGATCCTCAAGACAAGGAGTTCCGCCACAAGGTCGCTCGGGCGTATGCGGAGGGCCTGGCGTGGGTGTTGCTCTACTATTTCCAGGGATGTCCCTCGTGGACCTGGTACTACCCCTACCACTACGCGCCCTTCGCGGCCGACTTCGTGGACATTGCCGATATGGAGTTGACCTTCGAAAAGGGCACCCCGTTCCGGCCCTTCGAGCAGCTGATGGGCGTTCTTCCAGCTGCGTCCAACCACGCCATCCCCGAGGTCTTCCACCCCCTGATGAGCGAACCGGACAGCGAGATCATCGACTTCTATCCGGAAGACTTCGCCCTGGACCTGAACGGCAAGAAGTTTGCTTGGCAAGGTGTCGTGCTGCTTCCGTTCATCGACGAGAAGCGGCTGCTGGCCGCTATGGCAAAGAAGTACCCCCTACTCACTGATGACGAGAAGGCGCGGAACAGCGTGGGTCGCGAGGTGCTTTTGATTTCCGACGGCCACCCGCTATACCAGGACCTGGTGGCCAACTTCTATTCCAAGAAGCAGGGGGCTCCGAAGTACAAGATGAACGTGCGGGTGAGCGAGGGACTGGCCGGTAAGGTCGAGCTCAACGAGTCCTATATCCCCCACAGCTCCCTGAACTCGGCGCTGGAAGAATACGGCATGCCATCATTAGAGGACGATCGCTCTCTCACGTAAGTTGTCTCTCTCTGTCTTTCGTTCTTTGTCGTGGACTAACCTCCTTTTCAATAGGGTCAACTACGAAATCCCCAAGTCCACCCAGATCCACAAGTCCATGCTCCTGCGGGGAGTCAAGCACCCCACGCCAGCCCTGGACAACTCGGATATCCAAGCGGTCAAGTCCAAGGCGCAGCACTCGGGCCGGTCATTTGGCGGAGCGCCGTTCCGCGGTGGCCGCGGCGGTCGGATGAACTATGCCAACGACCGGCCCAACAACCACAACCACAACCACAACCGATCTGACCAGTCCGACCGACCCAACCCTTTCGCCGCACATCTCGACCCCAAGTTCATGCCCGCAGGGAATGCGCCCTCGGGCTGGGTGCCTCCGGCGCCTGGCTCGGGGGGCTACTCCCGGGGCCCGCCGCCTCCCCCCCGCGGAGGCATGTCCAATGCTTACCAGCGTCCCTACGGGGGAGACGCGCACGGCGCACCCCCGGCAGGGAACTACGACTACTATGGCCGGAGTCAGCAAGGGTACTACCAGCAGGGGGGATCCTACGGTGGTAGCTCGGGTAACCCGTACCGTGGACGACCCTCCAGCTATGGGGGGGCCGATCACCGCGGCGGTGGGTATAACCGCGGAGGATATCAGGGCCGGGACCACTATTCCTCCCGCAACTCTGGCGGTGGTGGAGGTGGAGGTGGATATGGACGATACTGATTTCGATGTTTCACTTGCACGGCCGTGTTAGATGGGTGTCGATCGCGCACGATCCGCTTTTTGTCTTTTCGCTTTGTTTTCGTTTTTCTTTGTATCTTTCCACACGGACCTTGGCTTTGTACTCAGGTCTGGATGGTTCCTCGTCGGCTGTCTGTATCTTACTTTCTCCGTGGCCGTGACACGGAGATTACAGCTAGGAAAAGGACCCTTGGGATGGAGTTTTACTTGGATAGGGCTGGGGACTTTTCGGCGCATGCACCTGGGAATCACCATAAAAAAAAAAGAACTCCCGAGAAAAGTGGACGATGAACCATACAATCCAATCAAGTACGTACATTACTATTACTCCATACAAAAACCTCTGTAGTTACTCTGTAGAGTCTGTAGACGAGCGCACAGTACATAGTAGAAGATCGCTGAATCGCGTCTCTCCACTCGAGAACCCGACGATCAGCTTCACGATCGCAGTCCACCGGCGGTTCGATCGGAAGAAGGGTGGATTCCCGGCAGCTGATCCTGCTGGATGTAGATGTTGGACGAGGGGATGTAACACGGGGATACTTTTAGCCCAGGACACTACGGGGTATAGAGTCCAGGGAGCACTAAGAGCAGCACTAAATGGTGTAGTGAGTTGGTGGTGGATCCGGTTTCTGCAGGTCGAAATGCCGACCGACGACATCGGAGCGGAAGGGGAAAAAGTGAGTCAACGACTCCTCCATCGCGACGGACGGTGGATCGTGCCATGCAACCAACCAACCCCCATAAAACTGCTGTTTGGGTTGTGAAGTCACTCAATATTAGCCCAGTGATCAGTAATTCCTCTCGTGTTCATCGCGTCGAGGTTTCAGCGCAGTCAGCGTTGACGGAAAGAAAGACAGAAAAAAAAAAAAAAAAAGGCTTCCCGTCCATTTACCGATTAGGGCAGGCAGCGAGTGCCTCTTGTCTTCTTCTCTCGCCCTCCCTGCGTCGCTCTCTCTCCCTCTCCCTCTCCCTCTCCCTCCCCTCCCTCCCCTCCCTCGCCGACTCCATCAAAGGAATCCTACGTGTTCACTTCGGTATGTCCTTGCCTCCAGTCCCTCCCTGTCACCCCCGTCATCCCCCGTCACCCTGTCATCCCGTCACCTCTCGACTCGATTCTCCAGCTTTCACCGCACTCGTTCCCTCCCTCTCTCATTCCTGTTCCTGGCCCGAGGTCTCGCACTGACTCACTGACTCACCAATTTCCCTCAACAGGCGGGTCGCTGCAATCGGCCCCCAATCCACCACTCTTGCGGGGAGCTTGCCATTCTGTGAGCATGAATTAGATTGGACACTGCTCTTCCCTCCCAACTTGACCACCACCTCTCCCGACTCCTCCGACCCCTCCCCCTCCGAACGATGCCCGAGCCCACCAAGATCAGTATTCTGGGCCAGGAGAGCATCGTCGCTGATTTTGGCCTCTGGCGCAACTATGTCGCCAAGGACCTGATCAGTGGCATGCCCTCCACCACCTACGTGCTCATCACTGACACGAATATCGGTTCCCTCTACACCCCGAGCTTCCAGAACTCCTTCGACGAGGCCGCCGCTACCGTTTCCCCCAAGCCCCGCCTGCTCGTCTACAATGCCGCCCCCGGTGAGGTCTCCAAGTCCCGCCAGACCAAGGCCGACATTGAGGATTGGATGCTGAGCCAGAGCCCCCCCTGTGGTCGCGACACCGTGATCGTCGCCCTGGGTGGTGGTGTCATTGGCGATCTGACCGGATTCGTCGCCTCGACTTACATGCGTGGCGTCCGCTACGTCCAGGTCCCCACGACCCTTCTCGCCATGGTGGACTCCTCGATCGGTGGAAAGACGGCCATCGATACCCCCCTGGGCAAGAACTTGATCGGCACCATCTGGCAGCCGTCGAGGATCTTCATCGACCTGGAGTTCCTCGAGACCCTTCCCGTCCGGGAGTTCATCAACGGCATGGCCGAGGTGATCAAGACTGCCGCCATCTCGAGCGAGGAGGAATTCGCGGCGCTGGAGGACAACGCCGAGACGATCCTGGCTGCCGTTCGCCGCAAGGTCGAGCCCGGCCAGCACCGCTTCGAAGGAATCGAGGACATCCTGAAGGCCAGAATTCTGGCCTCGGCCCGACACAAGGCGTTCGTCGTCTCCGCGGACGAGCGCGAGGGTGGTCTCCGCAATTTGTTGAACTGGGGACACTCCATCGGGCACGCCATTGAGGCCATTCTGACCCCGCAGGTCCTCCACGGAGAGTGCGTGGCCATTGGTATGGTCAAGGAGGCCGAATTGGCCCGTCACCTGGGTGTCTTGAAGGGTGTCGCTGTGGCCCGCATCGTCAAGTGCATTTCCGCCTATGGCCTCCCCACCACCATGAAGGATTCCCGCATTCGCAAGCTCACCGCGGGCAAGCACTGCTCCGTTGACCAGCTGCTCTTCAACATGGCGCTGGACAAGAAGAACGATGGCCCCAAGAAGAAGATCGTCCTGCTGTCGGCGATTGGCCGCACCCACGAGCCCCGCGCCAGTGTCGTCCCGAACGAGGATATCAGTGTCGTTCTTGCTCCCAGCATCGAGGTGCACCCCGGTGTCGCACCCGCGTCGACGGTGGTCTGCACTCCCCCGGGCTCCAAGAGTATCTCGAACCGTGCTCTGGTCCTGGCCGCGTTGGGTTCGGGCACTTGCCGCATCAAGAACCTGCTGCACTCCGATGACACGGAGGTCATGCTGAACGCTCTGGAGCGTCTGGGTGCCTGCACCTTCTCTTGGGAAGAGGAGGGTGAGGTGCTGGTCGTCAACGGCAAGGGAGGCGACCTTCAAGCCACCTCCACCCCTCTATACCTGGGTAACGCCGGTACGGCCTCGAGATTCCTCACCACGGTCGCGACCCTCGCCACTTCCACCAGCGTGGACTCGAACGTCCTGACGGGCAACAACCGTATGAAGCAGAGACCTATCGGCGACTTGGTCGATGCCCTGACGGCGAACGGTGCTTCGGTCGAGTACATGGAGAACAAGGGCAGTCTGCCCCTGAAGATTGCCGCCTCCGGCGGATTTGCGGGTGGCCAGATCAACCTTGCGGCCAAGGTGTCGTCCCAGTATGTGTCCTCGCTGCTCATGTGCGCCCCCTACGCCAAGGAGCCGGTCACTCTGAAGCTTGTGGGCGGAAAACCCATCTCCCAGCCGTACATTGATATGACGACGGCGATGATGAGATCCTTCGGCATTGACGTGAAGAAGTCGACCACCGAGGAGCACACCTATCACATCCCCCAGGGTCGCTATGTCAACCCGGCTGAATACGTTGTGGAGAGCGATGCCAGCTCGGCCACCTACCCTCTGGCCATTGCGGCGATCACGGGCACCACCTGCACCGTGCCCAACATCGGCTCGAAGTCTCTCCAGGGTGACGCGCGCTTTGCCGTCGAGGTCCTGCGTCCCATGGGCTGCACCGTTGAGCAGACGGATAGCTCCACCACCGTGACCGGTGCCCCGGGAGGTGTCCTGCGGCCTCTGACCAACGTCGACATGGAGCCCATGACTGACGCCTTCCTTACCGCCTCTGTGCTTGCGGCTGTCGCGCGCGGAGAGGGCTCGAACCACACGACTCGCATCTACGGAATTGCCAACCAGCGTGTGAAGGAATGCAACCGGATCAAGGCCATGAAGGACGAGCTCGCCAAGTTCGGCGTCATCTGCCGCGAGCACGATGACGGCATCGAGATCGACGGCATCGACCGCACGACTCTCCGTCAGCCCGCGGGTGGTGTTTACTGCTATGATGACCACCGTGTGGCGTTCAGTTTCAGTGTTCTGTCTCTCGTCACCCCTCAGTCGACTTTGATCCTGGAGAGGGAGTGTGTGGGCAAGACCTGGCCCGGCTGGTGGGACAGCCTGAAGCAGCTATTCTCCGTGAAGCTGGAGGGCCGCGAGCTGAAGGAGGAAGAGCTTTCTTCGCTCACTCAGGCTGAGAAGGCCAGCGCTTCCGTCTTCCTCATCGGCATGCGTGGTGCCGGAAAGACCACCAGTGGACACTGGGTCGCAAAGGTTCTGAACCGGCCCTTCATTGACCTGGACACCGAGCTGGAAAGCACAGAAGGGATGTCGATTCCGGATATCATCAAGCATAAGGGATGGCAAGGGTTCCGGGATGCCGAGCTCAACATCCTGAAGAGCACGCTCAAGGAGCGCGCAACTGGTCATGTCTTCGCCTGCGGTGGCGGCATTGTGGAAATCCCCGAGGCCAGAAAACTACTGACGGATTACCACAAGACCAAGGGCAATGTTATTCTCATCATGCGGGACATCAAGAAGGTGATGGACTTCCTGTGCTTGGACAAGACTCGTCCGGCCTACGTTGAGGACATGATGGGCGTGTGGTTGCGCCGCAAGCCGTGGTTCCAGGAGTGCAGCAACATCCAGTACTACAGCCAGACTGCCGCCTCCGGCGGCCTTGCACGCGCTTCCGAGGACTTCAAGCGCTTCCTCCACACAGTTACCGGAGAATCGGATAGTCTGAGCGTTATCAAGCGCAAGGAGCACTCCTTCTTTGTGTCCCTGACCCTACCCGACCTGCGGGTGGCCCGCGATATCCTGAAGAAGGTCTGCGTCGGTTCTGATGCGGTTGAGCTGCGCGTGGATCTTCTGGAAGACCCGTCCACGGACGGCGTGATTCCCTCGGTCGACTACGTCGCGGAGCAGGTGTCTTTCCTCCGTAGCCACATCGCCCTCCCCGTCATTTTCACCATCCGCACGAAGAGCCAGGGTGGCCGCTTCCCCGACGACGCGCACGACGAAGCGATGGAGCTCTACCGTCTTGCATTCCGGTCCGGTCTGGAGTTTGTGGACCTCGAGATCGCTTTCCCCGACGAGCTGCTGCGCAAGGTCTCGGAGAACAAGGGCTACTCCCGTATCATCGCCTCCCACCACGACCCCAAGGGCGAGCTTTCCTGGGCTAACATGTCCTGGACCAAGTACTACAACCGGGCGCTTGAGTACGGGGACGTGATCAAGCTGGTTGGTGTTGCCAAGAGCCTTGACGACAACAACTCCCTGCGCAGCTTCAAGAACTGGGCGGCCGAGGCGCATGACGTGCCTTTGATCGCCATCAACATGGGCGACAACGGCCAGCTCAGCCGCATCCTGAACGGCTTCATGACCCCCGTTTCCCACCCGGCCCTCCCGTTCAAGGCCGCTCCCGGCCAGCTCTCCACGGCGGAGATCCTCCGGGGCCTGGCCCTGATGGGCGAGCTGCGGCCCAAGCAGTTTGCGCTGTTCGGCACTCCCATCTCCCAGTCGCGGTCGCCCGCCCTCCACAACACCCTGTTCGCCCAGACGGGCCTTCCTCACCACTACGACCGCCTGGAGACGGCCAATGCCGAAGACGTGCGGGACTTCATCCGCTCGCCTGACTTCGGCGGTGCCTCGGTCACGATCCCCCTGAAGCTGGACATCATGCCGCTACTGGACGAGGTCGCGCCTGACGCGGAGATCATCGGAGCCGTGAACACGATCGTCCCGACCTGCGCCGGGAAGGGCCAGCCCACGCGGCTGGTTGGCTACAACACCGACTGGCAGGGCATGACGCTGTCGCTGCGCAACGCGGGCGTGTACGGAAACAGTGGCAACGCCAGCGCGGTGGTGGTGGGCGGTGGCGGCACGGCTCGCGCCGCCATCTACGCGCTCCACAACATGGGCTTCTCGCCGATCTACATCATCGGACGGTCCCCCGCGAAGTTGGAGAGCATGATCTCGACCTTCCCCACCAGCTACAACATCCGCATCGTGGAGTCGATCGACAGCCTGGACACAGTGCCCAAGGTGGCCATCGGCACCATTCCGGCGGACCAGCCCATCGACCCGGGCATGCGCGAGACTCTGTGCAACATGTTCGCGCGCGCCGAGGAGGCCGACGCCGACCTGGTCAAGTCCGTGGAGAAGTCGCCCCGCGTGCTCGTCGAGATGGCGTACAAGCCGTCCGTGACGACCCTGATGCAGCTGGCCAATGACGCGGGCTGGCACACCGTGCCTGGTCTGGAGGTTCTGGTCGGCCAGGGATGGTACCAGGTAAGCCTCCCAAATCACCGATGCTTCTAACGCGGAAACTAACGAAAGAATGATCTAGTTCGAACGCTGGACCGGCATCTCGCCTCTCTACGAAGACGCACGGGTATTTTATCCCCCCTCCCTCATCTTAGTCGGAAATCGGACCCAGAACCCGTGACTAACACTCCTATAGGAAGCCGTAATTGGATCGACCGACTCCGCCTAATTTCTTTTGGGGTAGGATGATGGATGGATGGGGATAGATACGATGGAGCAGCTAAAATCTTTCGGCTGATGTTACAAGCCAGTATGAGACTAGGTCGGCCTGATCAACTCGGGTTGTAGTAGATGATTTTTTTTTTCAATTCACCCTTAGGTCTGGTAGAGAGTAGTGTGTCGAGTGGGTAGAGCTAGTGTAAGCCTTGTTGCGGTTGTGGTCGTGGTGGTCGTCACATCTTCCTGATAGTTAATATCCATCAATCCAGAGACAGTCACAGCATGAGTCAGATAAGACTGGCTAGTAGTTAGTTCACTGACTAGTTCAGTATGCAGATAGTAATGGTAGGTAGGTAGTCATGACTCCAACCGATAGATAACGAACCGGCCACGTCAAGAAACCGCCCACACCAACCCATCACCACCAGATCAATATCAACCAGAGTAAGTCAATAAGTAAGCACCATCAACCTAACACACACATACACATCTACGCGTCCCATGAAGTAAAGTATCCACCCCCAATATAATACCCACCTATCTACCTACCTACTTTACCTAAAAATAACCATAACTACCCATCCATACCTACCTTACTGTACCCAGTACCCAGTACGGAGTACATACCACCTACATACCACCTACATACCACCTACCTAGGTGATATGTAGTAGGTTAGGTCGCACGAATGCAAGAATCCCTCATCGATTCGCAATCGCAATCAACAAAAAACTGGGAATGGACAACACTGCCCCCGATCCCCATTTCCATAGATTGATTGATTGCCGATCAACAGTCAGTAACTACGGAGTAGTCAGTCAGAATTTGATAATGGGTTGGTTGGTGAGGTGTGTGCGTGTGCGTGTGTGTGTGGGTGGGGGGGGTGGGTTCGATCGATCTAGACCGCGACCGACCGACCGGGCGACCCGACCGGGGCCAAATCCGCGATGTTCTAGATCGAGTCGATTCGATCGACTGACTTACTGATTGCTGGCTGGCTGGCTGGCTGGCCGCGTGAGATGTGGGTGGAATGGGGATGGGGATGGGGATCTGGACCGTCTCATCTGGTTCTTGTTTACTTACTTACTTATTATCTATTTATTTACTATCGACTAGGATGTTGGGATTGGGATTAGAGCTGCAGATGGGATGGGATCTAGATGGGTCTCTGGCAGGCTGTTTGCGCTCTGCGGGCAGAGTTATTCTGGGATTCTGGCACTTGGGTATGGTTGATGGGTGCTTAGTTGGTACACTATAGGTAGGTAGGTAGGTAGGTAGGTAGCTGAGAAGAGAAATCCCATATAGATAGATAATAGATAAATAAGTACTATCTATCTAATTTAATCTTCTAATCTTATCGCTCCTCGACACGATAATTCTTCATATACCTAGATATCTACCTACTGTTCTCCGTACGGAGTATACGATACAATCCGCGGGGTCGAATCTATTTTTATCCGTAGGACCATCTAATTTAGGACAGTAGTAGCATTTAGATAGCCTCTAGCCTCTGCTTCTGTCATGTCCGGTCTGTCAATTTGCACTTCACTAGATAATACTCACTAATTACTACTAGCAGTAGTACAGTATAGCAGGTCAACTGACAACTCGTTTAAACTAAGACTGTCTCACGCTGCGCTGCGCTGCGCCGCGCCCGAGTAAGAAGTAAGCAAGACATTGTCCGGTCGGACAAACATGCAAGTTCGCAACGGTCGCGCGTCGGTCGGTCGGTCGAGAACCTTCCACTTCCACCTTCCACCTTCCACTGTCACTGCATACTGCATACTGCATACTGTGTACATTAGCGCTGAGCTGAGGAATCTTCAGTCCTGTCCAATAGATAGTAGATAGTTCATCATCCAGCAATTCTGGTGGTTAAGTTCAATCAAAAAATGAATCCGACCCAATCAGAAACACCGCAATGCGATGGACGCCCATCCAGCATCTAGATCCCAACCCGATCAGTATGAGGCCACGAGACTACAAGACCATGAGTAGAGTAGAGTAGAGTAGAGTAGAGTATGACCTAACGACTACGAGACTTTCCGATTAACTTTAACCACACTTTCATTTTTTTACTTTCGCTTCATTTTTTTTTTTTTTTGCGTTTCTTGCGACAATCCCATTCATTATTAGGTTATAGTTATGGTGAAGTTTAAGTTGTTGAGTTCCAGTTTTCGGTTTGAGTTTCGGCGTTTTTTTTTTCTTCTTTTCTTCTGGAATGGAAGTCTGTAGACTTTGGATGGCGATGTCATGGACACGCGATCGGAAAGTATATCTATTCCTCACTGCGGGTGGTGATGTTGTTCGGGGGGGTGGAAAGTTAGTATGTACCGTGTACTATGTACCTTAGGGTGTAGATTGGTTGTTCTTGATATCCGAATATCCGATCTGATCCGATAGATAGACTGCAGACTGCAGACTGCAGACAGAGTTCGACGCACGCACGCGATGATGACTCGTGGGCTGGGCTGCTGGGCGGGCTGCTGGGCGGGCTGCTGGGCGGGCTGCTGGGCTGACCGGAGATCCCAGCCCCGAGCCAACCGAGCCTGGCAGGTAGGTAGGTAGGTTGGCAGGCAGGTAGGTAGAAACCAAGATCCATCCTCAGCTTGCTTCAGCGTGGGCGTGGGGCCTGGATGAAAAGAGAACAGTGCAGCCGCATAGCGTGTAGCCAGCCATGTACAGGGTAGATCGGTGAAAAAAATTTTCTCATTCATCTATCTAGTAAGGATATCAAGATGCATTAGTCTGATCTACTAGGTATCTGTCTAGATACATCTCCGGTAGGACCGTAGGTAACATCCCACATCTACAAAGTAAGATGGATGGATGGCTGTCTGGGCCGGCCTCCCGAGAAAACAAAGCCCACTAGCGCCGCCCCAAGAAAAACCCTGCAACTCACACACGTCTACGGACTAGATACTTACTTTAGCACTACGGCGGTAAGAACAAATCCGCGCACCAAATATAGAAGGATTCTAGAAGGGGGGATCGAAAAACTCTAATCCATGTCCAACGGAGGCCCCGACACCGACGCTAACCCCGATCGGAGCGAGGATGCAGTCTTGACGTATCACGTATCGACCATACCACCGGTACGGGGATACCACCCGACTTACCTTCATACCTGCCTAGTGTGGTAGGTTGAATACGTCCGAAACGGGGTAACCGTAGCGAATTAGTAGGTACCTACTTAATACGTAGCAGGACCCACTTTTAGGGATGAATGGATGGATGGAAAGGAAGACTGCCCGTCCATCCATGCCTTACCGCGGAGATCCCTCCAGGCTCCATGATGAACAACTGGCACACCACCAACTGGCACTACTACTCGGGTGTGGCTGTGCGGTCGGACCCCAACCAATCATCGCGCCCGCCCTATCCCACACCTGCAGGGGGAGCGAAGAATGAACGGCGGACGGCGCTAGGGGGAAACACGCATTGAAGCCATTTATGCAAGAGAAGAATTTTCCCAACCCTTCCATGCATTAGGTCCGCGCTAGTGGGGGTTGCGAGCATGTGGCAGGCAGGGAGGGTGGCTTGCGATTTGCGACTTGCGATTTGTGACTTGTGACTTGTGACTTGCGACCCGTACGGCTGCTGTATCAGGTATCTACTTGGTATCTTGCCCTGACGGTAATGTACGGAGTACATTACCCTGTACCGGTACGACTAGTAGGTACAGTAGGTACGTGCGACCGACCAACCGACCGAGGGAAGCAGACTGGTCACCGATCGGCCGTGCGAACAAAACGCAACAAGACAGAAAAAAAAAATAATAATAATAAACGAATGGATTTAAAGTGCTTACTGGGCAGATTCTGCACCAATGAAAAAATTTTTCATTCCACGGTCGTCGCATGCCCTATACCTCATCATGCAGTAAGTATGTGGTGCCTGGGGAGGAGATTGGTCCGATCGTAGACGTACACATGGTGGCTTGAGAGTATTGGGTTTACTGTTGGCTTTTTCTGTACTTCCCAGTAAACAGTTGCATCGGGTTGTTGATCTTGATCGTGCCGGCAATGCGAGTGGTGGTGATGTACTACATTACGCGAGGAAACTCTCGCTCGGATGGCCCTTTTTTTAAGTAGCGGACCATCTGTCAAATCAGGAAGAGGGCCCTTCGTGTCGGATCTCTGGCTCCCTTTCCCCCGGGGAAAGCAAGATACCCGTTCTACAGACCCGCCGGGTTCCATCGGTATTGGATACCAACGCCCAGGGCAACTGGGGGCCGGGGCAAAGCTACTTACCCTACCTAGATTCAACCACCCGAATCTTCCCTGCTAGATAGACTGAGGGAAACTCTCCTCGTAGATAGGCGCCAGGATTGGATTGGACCTCCCCGTGGCTGAAAACAGGGTATCCAGCCGGCCCGGCCAGCTGGGTCATGGGCGGCTCCGCAAGTACGAGAGAGAGGGAGAAGTCGAGTCTTGCCACCAGTTTCAGCTGTCTTGCTCCCATGTGGGTGGGCCTGCAACTGGGTCTCTGGGGTTCTTGACAGGCTCCGGGGCACTCAGCTTGGACTCATGGATGATGGACTACTGTCTAGTGGAGTCGGGATGCTCGAATCCAAGCTGTAGTGGCTTTTAGCTATCCCCAATCACATTGTCATGTCAACAAAGTTGGCCAACCCATGTGGATCGGAACCGACATGCCTATTCCCACCCATGCTGCAACGCATGTGCGAGGCGGCCACGTTCGGGGCAACTCAAATGGGGACTTTTTTTTTTTCCCAGGGTCAGAGGAAACGTGTCCGTGTCCGTGTCCCAGAGGGAGAAAAAAAAATCCTCTTCCTTGCATGTGAAGCGGCATAGACTTGCTCGTTGACTCAGGAACTGTCAACCAACCAGTCACACCACCTCATGTCACCTCATATTCTGTCGCGCATGGCGAGGTCCAGTCCAGGGCGTCTGGGGACGGGGAATCTGTTCGATATTCCCCGGGCGTATTCGTAATCGTACGACGCCTAGCCCATATTTCCTGCTATCCTACGATGCATGCTTTGACAATGACTCAGTTCCCATCCATGGGGGATGGGGCATGGACCGGGCGTGACTCCCCGATATAGGACCAAGGAACCATGGAACTGCACGAAACACAGCCTGTCATGCCACGGCCGAGGCGTCAGCTGACCCTATCACGCGTCGATAATTTGCATTTCATACGCAGAGACATCGCGGTTGCAGAATCGGACTCGGACTCGAACTGGAGTCTGCATAGTACATACACGCTTCGCTTCCTCGCATCCACGGCCGAGAACGTTCGGATCAGACGTGCCGTAGGAATCAGGCTGCTAGCGCGGGCAGGTCACGCTAGTGCTGCAGCTCGACCCAGCCAGAACGTTCAAGTTTGCAGTGGGCAGGTTCCGAGCCCGGGGGGCCGGCCTTGGCATAACTCCGAGTCTCGACCGTCCGTCCAAGGGCTGAGCATTCAGGTTCTCCGGGCTTCCAGCTTCTTAACAGCGATTCATTATCAATCATTCTGAACGGGGGTGGGGAGAATGCAGTAGTGCATGCCCGAAGCATCTGGTGATGGGGGATGGGATGAGATGGATGGGTCCGGGCAAGTCCGTCGGCGTCGCTGGCGGCCGGTCTCCGAGGGCTGGGTTTACTAATGTCTGACCTTGACCGACACTAGCCACATCACGGATGGAGCGGATGGGAGGCGCAGCCCTATGTGGCTTGTGGGGGGGAGCCCGTTCGCGTTGGCCGATCAGCACTAACTACGGAGTACTATCTGTATCTGCGCAAGACCCTGACGCATTCAGCCAGCGTAAATTAAGTACAGGTACCTAAGTACATGATCTTCGCCCCTCCCCTCCACAGTACCTTTTCTGCTTTGTCTCGCAAATCCCGCCCTCTCCGGTTGGTACATGTCACCTGTAAGGGCTTTCGATATTGCGGCCCGATGGAAAGAAGGACACACGGGGATCGGTATCTGGCACGGCATCAACTGGGGCCTTACTTAAGCGGGATTTTTGTGGCTGAGTCGCTGGAATCCGCCGTCTCATTGGTTGCCTTGGGACGGAGGGTAGAAAACAGAATCAATGCTCTGACACAGGTGGAGCGACCGATTTACTCTATCGGGCGCTTAGGTATGGGGCCCGACAGCCAAAGTTATCAGATAGATACTACGGAGTAAGTATCTAGTTACTACTGTACTACTATTCCTCACACTAGCTGAGGTATCCCTGCTAATTTTATTTTTTTATTTATTTTTTTATTTTTTTTTATTTTACTTAGCTGATGGAGGTTTGCTGCAGCTGAGCTTACTTACTACTTACAGTATACTTAGTAGAGTAAGGTAACTATCTTATGCGTAATGGTGGACCAAGCTAGGAAAACTCTTCACCCTAGGCACCTGGCAGGCATCTGCCGGAGATAGGATTGGAAATCCATCGTCGGGTCATCCGGCATGACAGATGCTCCATGAGGTGCAGAGGTGCATCCATCCTAGCGGAGGCTAGCGTGTTGTTGTCGCAGGCAGGTGTGGTGTGGGTGGGAGTACATTCGTCCGGGAGGGCAGGCCGCAGTAGGGCAGCAGGGGAACAGGGACAAGACAAAGGGGAAGAACAAAAAGAAAAAAAAATTTTAAAAAAAAAAAAAAGAAAAAGAAAAAGACGGGGCAGCCACAGGTAATACTCGGAGATGCCAGACACGACAACGCATTATTATTGGGGCAGATTGTGGCTTGTGCCAGTAGTCCAGCCCGGTGAAGACAAGAGTGAAGGGTGAAGATTGGGTCAGCCGGGGGTGGGGACGCAGGACGAGCAAAACTGCAGACTACGGGAGTCGCAGGAGCGACTTGTCCAGGTCCCCGGAGATGCAGATCGAGTCGCTGCGGTGGGTCTGTAGGTACTGTAGGTTAGCAGCAGCAGCAGTAGGGCGAAAGTTACTCCCTCGGCCGTACGGCTATGACGGAGAAGTATGGTTACCAAATACCGTACCAAGGGTTACGGACGGGGGTTGAGTCAGGATGGATCGTCGGCCGGGTGGGTGAGTGGTGAGTGGTGAGTGGGTGAGTGCCAGCCAGTATGGTCGGGAAACCCCGTCTGTACGACCGTGAACGACCGGCACACCAACGTCATGGGGGCTTCATACAAAAGAAGGGACCCTCCCCCCCTCCACCTCCACGCTTCCAATCTCAACTTCACTCTCAACACTCCCTCCAAACAATCAACTTCACACCATTGCTTGAATCAACCTTCTTCTCTCTCACTCTGGACTCTCTCTTGTCATCTCTGGCCTCCCATCAATCCATCCCCTCTCCCCCCCCCATTGCTCGCTACTATAGTAAGTTGGTCCCGTACCAATCTTCTACTTCTACTATACTTCCGCCTACGTCCTACACTCCCCTCCTTCCACCACCTACCGACCCCCCCCCCAAAAAAACCTTGAGTTGATCTGATCGTTACATCATTGGATCAGATCAAACTAACCGGTCATTCTCGAACTTTAGTCCTTCCCTACCAAGGATTGCAAATCCCTGTTCCTCATATCGTCTCGACGTTTCCAGACACTTCGACTGCCCTGTTGACCCCCCCGAACGATTCCGTTTCGTCTGTTCCCCATTGACTCATTTTCCCGGTTGAGGCACTGCTCAGAAGCCCGACGGATTCGACGTCTGGTGGTCGCCGGTACACACCTATATTAACCCTCTCGAGCCATCCTCGGTGGCAAATCGCCTACATCTCCTCGTCGGCGTCATCTCTCCCTCGCACGTCCAATCGTCGAGAAGCACATTATGTTCATGCACCCTTCGATACGTAAGGGTTTGATCACTGAACCAACTTCCGCCGCCGCCTTCCTCAACTATCAAGATCCCGTTTGCATACAGGACGATCAGCTTCTCGCCGATTACTCGCACGAGGCCGCTCTCCACTTCTTCGACCAACAACAACCCCAGCTGCAGACCCCATTCCAGTACCAACCGGATTTGCAGATCGTCTCTCCGGCCTCTTCCGCGCCCTCCTCACCCACTTCCTCCCCCGCCTCGACCATCTCCCGCCGTCCAGCCACAACGGTGCCCACTGATTACGCCTCGACCGTCTCCTTCGAGGCTCCTTCCATGACACCTTCCTCCTCCTACAACCCTTCCATCCACAGTTACCACTCCGCATCGCCGCCCTCGCACAACTACTTGCCTCAATACCCCCAACAGTCGTACTACTTCAACAGCAATCCGATGTTGGCACAACAGTCCGTCGCAAGCAACCACGGCTGGGAGGGCAACCTCCAGGTCCTGGGCCCGCGCCTCCAGAACAACATCTCGCGCATGCCTCACTTCAACAACCAGGAGCAGCTGAAAGCCTCCGCCAGCCCATCTTCCAGTCGGTCTGCACCAGCAGGCAACAACTCTTACCAGAGGGCAAACGGCCTGTCAAAGCCTCTGCCCACGCCCGCACATACGCCCGTGCAGCACTCGCTGTCCACTGCACAGTACGATGGCAATCAGGCTGATGCGGACTATGCTATGAGACAAGCTGTTATCGAGCAGCACAAGCAGCAATTTCAGCAACAGCAACAACAACAACAGCCCCATCACCAGCACCACTCCAGCGACTATTCGATGGTCTCGAGTGTGAGCCACAACTCGCCTGTGACGCCACAGACGGGCTTTGAGGACCTCGACGACGGATCGAAGACAATGGTTAATGGTGAGAACCGGTATCCTGGCGTGGAGAAGTGGATGGATGATTACTTACACTTCGATGCGTTTTCAGACTACAACAACAACAACAACAACCACAACGCCAACATGTCTATTGGCATTCCCAAGCTCAACCGCACTATCTCAGACATCTACCAGGACGAGCTCTACAACCCGGCCCTGGTGCCTACGCCGCAGGTGCCCAAGCAGGCGAACCAGCAGAATATGCTGGCACCGTCGTATCGCAATGTGATCGCCGATCGACTCCAGGCTGCCAACCAGGGCCACTTGACCGCACGGTCCCAGTCCCCTATGATGAACATGCAGCGGGATCGCTCTCCCTTCCGGCAGAACTCGCCTCTGGCGGCGGAATACCACACTGCTGGTCTCCAGCAGCCCCAGATGGCGACCAGTGCGCCCACCTCGCAGAACGGGGTGAATCTCGGACAGTCATCTCACGGAGAGTCGAACACCATGTCCCCCAAGGACGCCCTGTTGGACTTCAACGAGGGAGACGACGCCGGACTGCCCCTGTTCCCGCCCTCGTCGCAGCCAGACTTCAACCTCGGCGATGCCCTCAGCGGACTACGACGTGAGAGTTCATCTTCGTTCCAGCCGTCCCAGAATTTCACCACCATGGAGAGTTTCCCGACTCAATACACTACGCAGGGACCCACCCAGCAGTACTCCTTTGCTCAGCCGCAGCAGAGCCACCGCCAGCCGCAGCAGCAGCAGCAGCAGCAGCAACAGCAGAACAACCTTTTGCACCACACCCCCGAGTTCCCCGCCTCTCTCCCTCAGTTTGAGTCCACCGGAAGCGATATCCTCCCGTCGACGGAGATGACCTCTCCCCCGGCACAGCCGAAGATGCCCCTGCAGCCGCAGCCTATCAAGGAGGAGATCACTCGGCCGGTGAATACCTCGGCCGACAGTGGCACCTACACCTGCACGTACCACGGCTGCACGCTACGGTTCGAGAGCCCTGCCAAACTCCAGAAGCACAAGCGCGAGGCGCACCGTCAGACCACGCCAGGCGGCCACCTGGTGGGGCGGGACACTAACGCCCGCAACTCCCAGGCGGGTCCGCATAAGTGCGAGCGTATCAACCCGTCTACAGGCAAGCCGTGCAACTCGATCTTCTCGCGGCCCTACGATCTCACGCGGCACGAGGACACGATCCACAACGCCCAAAAGCTGAAGGTGCGATGTCATCTGTGTACGGAGGAGAAGACATTCTCGCGCAATGATGCGCTCACCCGGCACATGCGCGTGGTGCACCCCGAGGTCGACTGGCCCGGCAAGCAAAGGCGGAGGGGCAGGGAGTGAAGCTCGGGTGGATTTGATTACCCTTTGGTCCCACCTTCGGGTGGAGGACAGAACCCCCCCGTTCGGCTTTTCCCCAGTTGTGACAGCAAACAGCAGCATGGCGTTCCACCGTGCCGGGGGCAGCTTCAGCCTTCGTGAGTCAAGATGACGCGCGACCGCCTTTGACGTCATGGGCTAGGCCCGATCGGGCAAGGACTCGCTAACGGGCCCGGATCGCCGGAGCACGCTGCCTGTTCGGGCGCAAGGGCCTCAGGCCGTGCAGCCCGAAGCAGCGGCGATGACGTCATGGCGAGTCTTGATCGGGACTGACGTATTTGCTGGAGCGCGACTGATCGATCGGTCCAATTTCCTCCATCGCCGGATGACGTACATGTTGTCCCCCCCCCTTCTATCCCCAAAGAGCAGGTCTTCTTTGCGATTCTTTCCTTTCTTTGTCATGTCGTGCGTGCATGCCGTGGGTCTTAGATCTCCTCCTGTTTATTATTATTGTTTATTGTGCTTGTGGAATATTCGGATTTATTGTCATTGTGTCATTGGGTCATTGGGAATTCGGTTGCATCAAAAGAAGCATCATCATTACTAACTCCCCTTCCACGGCGGGGACTCGGTCTGTTTTCGAGCCAGCACGGCCTGGCGGTTACGAATCCTTTTGTTTGGTTACGCTGTACTATACTGGGACTTTACCGTGTATGATTGTTACGTTGTGATGTGTCGCACGTTTTGATATTTTTTTATCTTTTCTTTTTGGTCGGTTTGCATTGGGTTGGCATGGGTGTGGATTTGTGGCTTTCGGCGCGCAGATTGTCTGTCTGTCTGTCTACTGAGACTTATTTATTTTTTTCTTACATATGGGCTGGGCTTGTACAGTATGGAAAATGTATACATACACTGAAGATATTTGACTTATGTTTAGAGAACTGTTGATCTCGTTGGGCATTCACCTATCCATCTGTTCTATCTATCTATTCATTCATTTATTCCGCTCTCGTACCCGTAGCAACCAAACCAAACCAAACCCACTGCTACCCAACACCCGAATAGGGGCTGGGGCTGGTCCGCCGCTGAAGCTATTGCGATAGTCCCGTGTAGCTAACTAGCTATAGTAAGGTAGTCTTGACTAGACAGTGGAAGTAGACTACGTCTGTAACACTGGGACTACCACTAACAGCCAGACTCATAATTGGGCAGGAGAGCAGTCGATCTCTCTCTCTCTCTCTGTCTCTCTATTTCCATTTCCAATTCCGCTCTGAATCAATAGGCAGTAGTGGTAGGTAGGTCCCAACCCCTAGATAGTTAATAGTTAAGGCAGCAGCAGACCAGGCGGGGGGGGGGACAGCGCCCAACCCACCAACCCACCAGCCAGCCAGTCAACGAACTAATGAACGAATGAACGAACGCATACCCTTGGGGACTCTGGGGCGTTCAAATCCCGCGTATAACCATCCACTGATCCATCCACCCACTCCCCAGCCCACAATATGCAAAACGCACCTGAGACAGCAACCCCGTCGGAGTTGAGTTTCTTGACATCATCCCCACTTTGGGGGGCTGGTGTGTCTACCGTCTACCTACCTATGGGTATGATGTGCCTGGGAGAAGATGGCGCATGTGTGGTGTGGTATGGTGTAGTGTACCTGTACCTGTACCTGTACCTGTACCTGTACCTGTACCTGTACCGCTGGCTGCATGCATGCATGTATGTATGTATGTATTTATGTATGTGTGCGTATGGTGTTTCATACATATATGCCTATTTACTACCTACCTACCTACCTACCTACCTGGGTACATGGTACCTATGTACGTAGGTACTTACCTATATTGGTAGAGGTAAGTACTTAGTTACATATGAAGTACCTACATGCCAGCGACATTCCATTTTCTTCTTCGGGGTTTTACTTTATCATCCAGATTTATTTTTAAATTCTTTTTTGCTTCCTGGAAGGGATAGGGATAGGGATAGGGATAGGAATATGGTTACCTGTAGTTGTGGTGTGGCTGTGCGGAATGCAGTTTTGCTTCTTCTAATGTGCTTGGAGTGGTGATTGGTGATTGGTGTCATGGCTTGGTGTTTGATCATGATCACCGGGTGGGTAATCTCCGATTTTTTTTTTCTTTTTTGTTGGCTTGATTTGGGTATAGATACCTATTCATGCTAGGAGTACTGTGGTAGAGTAAGTTAGGTAGGTAGGTAGGTAGGTAGGTAGATAGGTACCTGACTGACTGGCTAGATAAATAGGGTATCTATCTATCTATCTGTCTATCTATCTATCTATATTCTATACAGATACAGTATGATAGACTGTGGATTTATACTGTCTATGTATTATGTATATTACACTGTCTAAATCTATATTCTATCTGCTATAGTTGGCCTTAAGGTAGTAACTAGACATCTTACTTAGTTTGTCAGATGGATAGATAGATGTACTCTGTCTATATAACCCGGGTAATAAATAGGTACACAGTACCTACACCTACAGTATCTAGCCCAGTGCCTACCAATCCATACATCCATCGCCAGATACAACCCCCCCCATATTAAAACCACAACATAGCACCAGCACGGAAATCCCCAAAAAGGCATTCCCGAATCCTGAGCATCACCATCCATCCATCCATCCATCCATCCACAAAGAGCAATCCACCTACCTATCTACCTACAACTGACGTAAATCCCATCCAAAGTACTTGAGTACTTTACCAATCCCCCTCTCATTCGTCAATGGCTCACCCCCCCCCCTTCTCAGAATGAGAAGAATCCTGGGCGTCATTCCTCACCGGACCGCGAAAACAAATTTGAACAAATGAAATCACTGCGGGGCGGCGGGACGGGTGCGTGTGGGGCCTTCCTTCCCTGTCCACTTTGTCTTTTAGGGTTAGTGTCTGCTTAGTGTCTGCATGGCGGTGGGGTGGGGATTTGAGTTCTGGATTTGATTGACTGCTGCTGACGAGAGCTTTCCTGGATTTCGATTTCCGAGTTCTGGTGCGGAGGATCTATCTAGTACTATTATGTAGTGGGCTGGGGGGGAGGGGGGAGGGGAGGGGAGGGGGAGGGGAGGGTGGATCGTACTTTGTGGTGGCTTGTGAGATGAGGTTATTCCGTACGGGGGGTTACGGGGGTGGTTTGTATGGGGTTGGGTTGGGTTGGATTGGATTGGGTGGATGTTTGGGGGGTGTATGCTGTAACTATCTATCTACTAGTTACAATCTACTATCTATGTGCCAATTGAAGGTGTATTGTGTACGTACAACTAGATTTGAAAAGATCTCGTACACTTATGGTAAGTGGTATACTACGCCGTACTAATGTCAACGTCAACGTCAATGTCAGAGCCATTTCTTATTATTATTTATTATTTATTATTGTCGGGAGTGATCCAAGGTTTGTGGGGATGCGAGTCCAATCCGTACACGGTAACAAAGTGTGTGGTCGATCTGTAGAAGGAGAATAGTTAATGGGCCGGTGTACTTTGTAACGGTGCACAGTCCATCTTATGATCGGGTGCAAGGACCAGGAAGGCTACCAATGGCTCTGATTGAATGATTGAGATTAAGACTGCACAATGGACGGCTGTGGTGATGTGCTCCTGCTCCTGCTGGGCTCTCCGTCTCCGCGATGGACCGACGATCGGGAATCTCTCATTGCAGGAATTGTCCCGAGTTGCATATCTATCGACATGGATCCGATCACTCGGTTTGGTTTGGAGCACTGGTACTTACCTTACTTTACTAACTTACTGACTTACTTACGGACGTACCTTTCCAACGGGCCCGGATCATGTTGTTTGATAGCATGACCTGCAGTGTCGATCATGACAGCATGGCGCCATATCCAGCAGGGATTCCGTCCGACATCCTGGTCGGCGACCAGCTAACTAGCTAGCTGCTGACCCAGATCGAAGATGCCAGATGGTGTCATTATGATCGGGATCTCGCATCACAGTAGCAACCATCAGTTCTGCCGAAACTAAAACTGAACAACCCTGTGGGGTGCCGCTATCTGCATCCACTACCGTGGTGGTTTCTTGGCCTGTAATTTCAAGTTTACAACGGGGGAAATCTTGCTCGTGGGGTGGACGCTCGGTCGATCGGTCGGCGCATCAACTACATGCTACGAAAATGGGATCAACCATGCCTTTCCAGGCAAGGGGTTAGTTATCACACGTCCTGCAACTCGAGCGATTTGGCTGTCTGCGGCGGGAAGGGCCACGGGGTCGGTCATTCCAACTTTGTTTCGGTGTCGTGGGCGCGGAATGGTGCGCTTTTGCTTTTGCCTCGAATGAGGTAGGTTCTGATATCGTCCAGACGTCAATGTTGAGTATCCGCTGTCCGTCCAAGACCTTGTCGTAGCATGCTCACGCGGTCGGAGCCATGTCTGATCTTCACAATATGGCTGGTATCGTTGGGTCAGTTGGGCGCTATTACGTCGACGGTGGCCTTCGATGGAAGGTGCCCTTTCAATGGCATTCCTCAACGTTGTGTCCGAGCCTGTTCCAGTCCATTGTCCAGGCCATGATCCCAGACCATTATGTCATGAATTCCCGTGACGCTGGACCCTTTGCCTCCGGTAGCAGGATGATATAGTCGGTGATAACTGGAGATCGTGACTAGTTGCCAATCTGTTCGGTTTTCATTCCTATAGCAGATTGTCGTTCGATGATCCCCCGCTCGATACGCGTCTGTTGTCGACCGATGGTCAGCGGAGCGACAATCCCTAGAACCCAGCTCGTATCAACAGGCAAGGCTCAAGTAGGCAAGGCACGTTCGTATCCCGGTCTATTGCTCTTGTGGGTGGGTATTGTAGCTCGAATGCCCATCCATCGATGTCTCCTCTGGTGTCAAACGGCAGTCCCCCGGGTGTCTT
Source organism: Aspergillus heteromorphus CBS 117.55 (assembly GCF_003184545.1). Classification (NCBI taxonomy): domain Eukaryota; kingdom Fungi; phylum Ascomycota; class Eurotiomycetes; order Eurotiales; family Aspergillaceae; genus Aspergillus; species Aspergillus heteromorphus. Next base: position 59,931 of record NW_020290449.1, read on the forward strand.
GCATACTGCAGTGCTTGCTCGCGTGGCAAGGCAACGACCCTGTGAGCAAACTAGTATTCTCAGCGATGTAAACCAACGTGTCTATCCCCAGTCTTTCCATTACCCCCATTTCCGTGGTATATTCTGGTCGATTTCTGGTCCAGGAATGACGATAATGGTATCCTGCAGGTTCGTCAACGACAGGTTGTGTGTCGAGCAGATCATTCATCCGGTCGACTTCGTCTTATGGGTCTGGGAGACATGAGCTTGGTGCCATTTGAGACGGACCTGTCGCTTGGGGCCGATGTTATACGAATCCGGTGAGTCTTTGTTGTCGCGGTGGGTCTGTCTGTCATCCGTGATCATTCATGTAACAACGGCTGTATAGCAGGGTAGACGACCACCACACATATGTCTGGTTTCTCGCTACAGGGGCAGCAGGTTGTATCCATAATCCAAAGGGGAGCGACCAAGGTACGAAGCAGAATCTGTCGTTCTTCCACCGTTGGACTGCACTGTTCCAGGGACGAACAGTTCTCCGATGCTATACATCGAGTCCTCGACATTCCATTCACAAGTTCGCGAGGCATGAATTCCGAACCCTGCGGTCGCAAGATATTGCCGTTGGTGAGCCGGTACCTGGAATCAGAGGTCAGACCGGTGGTTATCACGTCACTATGAATTCCTCCGCGGTCCATCGGCGGTGGTCTTCAAGTCTCCCCGGTATAGATCCTAGCGAATCCAGGCGTCGGAACCGTCTCGCACAGCTGCATCTCAAATTGTTGCGCAGAACATAGCAGAGGCTCGGCAGGATCAACACATCAAGCGGCGTCGTGAAGAACCCAACCCAAGACGCGTTGCGTCCCAGCCAGCCCCGTGACCGTGACCGTGACCGTGGTTCAGGCAAGCCATGTTGTTGGCCTGGGGCAGCGCACGCGGGCAGCGGCCATCCCAATCGGGACCCCCGACAACAACCACCCACCCAACCACACCGATCACAACGATGATTCGCAGCCAAACCACGCTCGTTTACTTTTATTTGCCATATATATATATTCGTAGACATATCACCATCTCCAATCTCAACTTGATCAACAGCTTACCCGACCGTGGAAGCGAGCATCATGTCCCCGATCTACCCTGATCTTGTGGTCGAGTTGAACCCCGTCGAGCTCGATTTGAGTTGAACCCCCCGGTTCAACCCGCAGTTGGGTTCAAGTGTTCAAGTGGTAGTACGGAGTAGAACTAACCTATCTATCTACCTACTGCGACTGATTCTGGTGCACGGATTAGCTCGCTTTGAGGCTAGGCGAGGCTATGATCTTGCGTGTGGTTGCTGAGGGACTTGTGATCTCTAGCTGGGACTTGCTTCTGGGATTAATCTACATGCGTAACTGTGGTCGAATGGTCTTCAAGTGTTTCTGCTGCTGCGCGACCGTCGTCGGCTGGGTTGTACGATATTCATGCTTTTGGTGGTTTTTTAGGATTTACTTCGAGTGATGCTGGGTTTTTCGATTCTTGTAGTGTAGTGCCGTGTTGTATTTGTATGTCTGAGGTACTATATGTACGTTGTATATCAAGGTGGGAAGCGTGTGTGTTGGTGGTATGGATAGTACTAGTATATATATATATATATATATCTGGAACCGTGGATAAGTAGGTAGGTGTACCCGCATAGAACTGCCGGCGTATTCTACGTGATTTTTTTGGTCATGAATATATATATATCTCCAAACACCACCATAATATTAACTAGCATATTACGATATTCTAACTAAGCTTGAATTCCTATCAATACCGAATATTTATTTTGATTTATTTTGATTTATTTATATTGTGCATGGAAAGGCACTTGGTGATTTCTCCATTCGCATCGAATGCCGAAGGCCGCCGCAGCTCGACTGCCGGGAACGCGTCAGGTAGTAGCGCGTACATCGTCGACGTGGGTACAAGTGCACAACAGCGAAAACTACGGGTTCAGATCAACTTGCACCAGCACTATGCTTAGTACGATGTTCGTTTTATTTATTGTGAGAATAATTTAGTCATGAGCCGGAGAGGGGACTGACTAATGGAGGAGAATGGGTAACATGTATTGTAAGATAGCCAAGGTCACACCGAAGATTAAAAGACAAGATACACTGTGCCGACGCGCGTAATCATAACAAACTAAACGCGATAATTCGAAAATAATACTTTTTTATCGTCTTTCGACTGTTCGTATTCATATGAGATCGCGTCGTGGACCGCGCGATCTTCTTTAGCCTATGGCACCAGCCGAAGCATAAAGGCCGCTATGATACAGAGATTCAACCACGAACACTAGCAGACCAGTAGTGGACGCGTAATAGTAAAATAAAGTGCGATAAAGCAAACCCAGACCCATGATACTTGTAATGAAAAGATCAAGAACACCCCAACGTCCCAGTCATACCATGAACCAACCCGAAAAAGCAACCCGTCGCGTCACCGCTGCGGAAGGACTGACGCGCCGACCGCGCAGGATGGCTGAAAGAAAGAAGCAAAAGGAAAAACGCTTAACCACCGAAACCGTACAGGGTGCCTGAGAAGGAGAATGTTAGACGCGTCGTAGGATAGCCTGAAGGACAAAAAAAACTTACGGCCCTGTCTCTTGAGAGCGTAGACAACGTCGAGGGAGGTGACGGTCTTGCGCTTGGCGTGCTCAGTGTAGGTGACGGCGTCACGGATGACACCCTCAAGGAAGGTCTTGAGGACACCACGGGTCTCCTCGTAGATCATGGCAGAGATACGCTTGACACCACCACGGCGAGCAAGACGACGGATAGCGGGCTTGGTGATACCCTGAATGTTGTCACGCAAGATCTTGCGGTGACGCTTGGCGCCACCCTTTCCGAGACCCTTTCCACCCTTTCCACCTGCAGACGCGTCGAGTTAGTTACCTGTTGATGAGATCGATGATGTGGTGGAATGCTATCCAAGATCGGAAAGGTGGATCGACTTACGGCCAGTCATTGTGACGGTTGTTTTAAATGAGATAGAGTAAAATTAGAGTTGAGGTGAAGGAGGTGAGGAAGGTGGAGATAGTTGGGCGTTAGTGAGTCGATGGATGTAAAGGGAAGAGGGCAGAGGCATCCATGGGACGGGCGATATTTGTATATCGCCAGGGCGCGCGGGGGGAGGTTGTCGGAATCACACGCTAGAGCGCGGATCGACCAATCAGCGGCCAGGATCCGGCCCGGCGGACTTGATCTGTCGGCAACGTGACCGAACCATGCTGATTGCCAGGGTATGGCATTGATCCCCCTGGGAATGCGCCCAACCCGCCAGATCAAGGGCGAGAGGGGATCCGAGACATTCCTGACGATGGCTGCCAGCCTCTGGAAGGTGCCAATTGAGGCACATTCCGGGCCTGAGGTTGGGATCAGGAGGAGGCAGGGTGAGGCAGGGCAAGGATGTCGAAGCCTGATCCTGCGCTGTGATTGGCTGCCGCGCACTAGGGGCTCGCTTAGCGCTGTCCGCCCGACCGCCTTCCGCGTTGGTCAGTCCCGCCCGCGACCTTTTGATTTTCCCAGCCAAAGGAGCGCCCCGAAATCACGGCTTATGGTGTGCTGCTTTCCGAGCGTTTTTTTGATCAAAGGACAGGCGCGCTAAGACCGCCCTTCCGCTGCTGGCAAACCCAGATCACCACCCACCTCTCGCTTACTACAAATACCGCCCCCCACCCGCCTCCTCCATCCTTCTTCCATCTCCTCATCCCGTCGACCACCTATCTATCAACCAACCATCGACCTTTCATCAACAACGTCATTTTTCCATCTTCAACTCGACAAATTCCATCAAACCTGATCCACTACAATGGCCAGAACCAAGCAGACTGCCCGTAAGTCCCACCTCACTGCCCCGTCCTCTCGTGGCGCCTCCCCGCGTCACGGTCGCGACACCCCGTGTCTCCATCCCCAACATCCATCGCTAACTATATGACTACAGGTAAGTCCACTGGTGGCAAGGCTCCCCGTAAGCAGCTCGCCTCCAAGGCTGCCCGCAAGGCCGCCCCCTCCACCGGCGGTGTCAAGAAGCCTCACCGTTACAAGCCCGGTAAGTTATCTCTGACCTCGTGGCACACCTGTCGTCGACGCATCCAACTAACATCCCGCCCCCAGGTACCGTCGCTCTCCGTGAGATCCGTCGTTACCAGAAGAGCACTGAGCTCCTGATCCGCAAGCTGCCCTTCCAGCGTCTGGTTCGTGAGATTGCTCAGGACTTCAAGTCGGACCTCCGCTTCCAGTCCTCTGCCATCGGTGCTCTCCAGGAGTCCGTTGAGGCCTACCTTGTCTCTCTCTTCGAGGACACCAACCTGTGCGCCATCCACGCCAAGCGTGTCACCATCCAGTCCAAGGACATCCAGCTCGCCCGCCGTCTCCGCGGTGAGCGCTCTTAGATTAATTTCTAATGAGTCGATGCTTTTTCTGGTTGGCTTCTATGGGAAGGCGATAACGGGGTTTTCTTTCTGTCTTTTTTTCATGACTACTGGCGATACATGATGGGTTTGCGAATTTCAAATGGGTCTCGGCAATGGGTTTTCGTTTCTTTGCTGCGCAAATAAATAGTAGCTGCCGATTCAAGCGGCTGGGGTGGAATTGAATCATCGGGACGCATCCGAATATGTACATTAAACACAAGGCTTCTGGCTTCTATTCGACGTGACTGACTTCTTCGGAGGCGCCACCGGATGGCATAGACGCGAAATTCAGTATCTACGATGAAACAATCCAACCCGGTTTGAAATCGTCTTGTTTTCCCCCGTGTAGTTGTAGGGAGTAGAGGTGTGACTAGACTGGCTGTACGTACGGTCGCACTCGATTTCTTGCTGTCTGGTCGTGGTGGTGATACGACGCGAGCATGCCACGAGATTTACGGTCGCCTTTTGGGTCTAACCATCTATCTACGTCCTGCACAGAGGAATCATGATACTGTACAGACTGCCAGTCTTCTACCCCCCCGTATGAACACGAGATGGTCGTTGAGCGAAGGGTGCCTGATCTGAGTGATGATCTGCTGCGACCGTGCAGGAGTCCCAGAGTCCAGGAGAGGAGTCTCCCGATGTAACCTCAGGGGTGGTGAGCACTTGGTCTCAGCCAGCTAACCTTACCGGGGGTTACTTTTGCAGAGTCTTCTTATCATGGAGTTGCGTACGGCTACGGATGTTTCTGCAAGAGAGAGAAAGAGAGAGAGGGGGGAGGGAGAATGGGAAAGAGAGAGACAGAGACAGAGAGAGAGAGAGACTATGTGTTATCAGGAATAGAATGGTTGGAACTTGTCAGAGAACGATGTCACCCCTATAGTTTATCTACGTAGTCTACGAGACAGGATCCCCTGCCGAAATCAGTATCATAAGAAGCGCTTCAGCAGAATAGATACAGATACCACGCACGTCTCTTTTATCCAAAATCCCTACCGTAGGATAAGAATCCAAGTAGAGATGAAGTGGTGGTGTTGGTCCGGATATAGTTCGGGCGGAGAAGGGGGGGGCCGCATTGGGCACTATCTCGGATGGGATGGGTGAGGAGAACGACCGACGGGATACAAAGTGGGTAGATGGGCTATCGCTAGATTACCAACATCAACCGGGTCGCTATATGGGCTGAGTGTGTATTGGAGGGAGAGTCATCTGTTCTCGATTAATCTGACTCCGTCGAGAGTGTATTTCGTCTCGGGTGTATATCGGACGGGCGGAAGGGAGATATATACATCGATCGGCTCGCGGGGAGTCTACCGGTAAGAGAGATATCATGGTTAGCATGCACCAACAGTTAGAAGTTTTCTTATGAATTGTAGATATATCGATATCGACCTTACTGAAGACATCCCTCTCATACGAGAGTGCTACATCCTCCGCCCTGTAGAATGGCTCGCTCGAGGCCGGGTTATCGAATATCTCGATTCTCGCGCTTGACAACATACGCCCGGGTGTCTGAAACCGTCCGGCACGTAAGTTCCTAGTTCTATCCCATCAACCACCGGTCGGTCGGCATTCAGGACAACATGCGCTCGCTCGTTATATCAAGGGATGGTGATGACTGTAGCGACATCGGGGGCTCGTTTTGGGCCATAGCAGACCGGAGGATCGGTATGGTATCTACTCGAGCGACGAGATTAGCGACATAGAAGCATCCGATAGGAATAGGACCAGAAAAAACCCGCCTGGAAATGAGGTGCCCCGCACACGACAGTGCGATAGATCCTTTTTGCTCGCCCGCAAATAACCCCCCCAGAATCCCAGACAGGCTTGTGGTGGTCGAAACAGCCGAAAACCGGGAACGTTGCAACCCAAAGAACGAGACGGGCTGAGACGTGGTATGCCGCATGCGTTGACTGGGTTGTCCGCTTCGATGGTGGGAGGACTGGCAATGGTTTTGCCAGCAACAGAATAATGTGTCGGACTTGGTGCTCTATGTAAAGAGGATTGTGTGACCAAGAAAAGTTGGATACCGTATCGATGTCAATGGTGATACTATATTGACTCGATGCCGATAACCTGACAGCGAACTGTGACGGAAGGGGAAGGAGCCAAGCGATCACCTGCCATCGTCCGGCTCTGTGACACTTGCGACTTCCTTCTCTGGTTCTTGCCATTTGAGCTGAGCAGCGGGGTTTCGACCGCCTCAGTCTCGTCTCTGCGACGCTCGAACGGAGCAACTCCATCTGCTTAGACTTGGAGGGAACCAAGCTGGTCAAGTGCAACTACCGATGTTTCGACAGAAATGATAGGGCCTTTGATCGCGTATGTACCTGTTTTAATTCACATTTTAATCATATGCTGAGAGTTCGAGTTCTTTGCTTCGAATAGGTGTGTGGGACTGGCCCACCCATACCTTAGTTTTACGATAATTAGATACTCCTTCGCACACCAACAATGGCTTGCAGATATACTACAAGACGTCCAACCCACATGGGATGGGAAAGCTCTAAATCATACTCTCTAGAATATCCCAAACTGAGGAAGAAGCGTGGTGGCATCTAACAGGACGATGGCAGACTTGGACCCAGATGAGTCTTAGCGGTGTCCGCTCAAAAGTCATCGCCTCGTGGATCACAAAACTGCCCGTTGATACAGTGTCATGCCCGAGTAGCTTATCTGCCATCTCCTCGATTGCCATGGTAATTGATATGAGCTTGGTGGTATGGGCATGTGCCTCACAGGATACTTGTCCCTGGAGAGACGTCTGTCTGCTTGGTGTTTTCCCGGATCGATCGCCGTGCGGATGGCCCGCTGCATTCCCATTGAATAAAATCGAACCGACTGCTTCTCAATTCAAAGTGATACGACGAGTATGGAAGGAGCGAAGGGCGAAATAAAACCAACAGGCACACATCTTGTAATGGCACAAGACATAGCGATCTCAGCGCCCCCGAGTTAAGCTACAGAAAAACTGTACACAAAACGTGATTACTACCAAAAAAAGGAACAAACAAACAAACAAAGACCAGAGCGAAGCTGGGAAGCTCTTACCTGGCAGTAAGTTATGCAATGAGGATTGTCTGAAGTCCGAGTTGATTATCAGCCTTGGCCAACCGTGAAGACTGCATCATCTTGTTCCAACATCCAGAAAACGACTAACTCATTAAGAGCATCGACTCCTGGATTCATCCTCACATTTCAGATACTTGTCTTTGTTACACCTAAATATTTCGGTGGCCACTCATCTCTGCTGTTCACCGCCGGCTGACCGATGGCATATGAGGTGTTTAAAGCGAGACACTGGTAAATAAAGCTACCATTTTCTGAGTAGCAAGCTGTGCCAAGTGGACTTGAGGTAAGTGTCCAGAACGTTTATAAGAGAAGCTGCTGATTAGATCTTTTATAGTGATTGCATTGACCCGATATCTCCGTCACTGGCCAAGAAGCTATGGCCCGGATGAGCCGCCCAAATTGAATGATCATCATTAGAACTATCCACGAACAAGAGCTTGGCCGCGCTCTTCTTCGAAGTCTTCTGATCAGCCTCATCTTCTAGTCTTCAATGACCCGAACATCACCAGGTCTAAAGAGTTCGAGTTTGAGGCCAAGAAGTCAGAAATCGAAAGGTTTGATACTGCAACAACCGCAAGAGATCGAGGACCAAGCAATCCTTGGCTACTAGCAGCAGCACCCATTGTATCGAGGATTGCAAAAAGCTCTTATGAACGTTCCAAGATTGTAGTAAGGCTGGACTTTGCTACAATTATACATGGCCGGTCGCAGTCGGTATCCCCAATCTCTATACCTCTGGCTACAAACCCCACTCAAGATTGAGGATTTCAGCATGGTGGGAGCTTTTTGAATACTCTCCAGGTTTCTTGTCAAGCAACCAAGACAATTCTGATCAGGAACCACCACAAAGCTAAGCTTTAATATTGAGTGGGTGTGTCAATTAATAGCTTCTTGCCTGAGGCCACATCATGAGAATAATCCTGCTTCCGCCTCCACTGGATACCTCAACTGCAAATTCTATTATCCAGAAAAGAGCCTTAGGGACCTAATCGTCAGTCCATCGTTCTCTGGATATCCCAATATTTATTAAACCCACGCGGCTTCCACCGGGAGAACCGCACACGTACCCAAATGATCCAGGAGTGGAACTTCACTCTGATGGCAATCGAGGTTAACGTGAGCAATGTACTCTGTACGACGGAGAATATCGACCACATCTCAGCACCATGATCTGCGCACCGGACCAATGAGTGGATGCCTCGTACAAGCAGAACTTCAGACGAGGTGTTATTTCCGACCAATTTCAAGCCAGACTCATGTTCGATCCAGAGCTAGCAAGGGGCTGAAGCTTGAGCAGCTTGCGACCAATGATATAAAGACATCGGGATACTTACCGCTCGCTACTGCGACCCCCTGCTAGGTTGATACAGTCCGTACGGAGTAGATAGACTACGGCGATGAGCCCGAGAAGATCAGACTCTAACCATTCTGGGATTTGGGCGTGGACTGGACCGCCATCGAGTTATCAATAATCGCCCACTGGGGGTCTATCTACACTATGGCGTATCTACTTTAAGTTCATCGGGGAGGCATGGCGACCCGACGGAGAGGGTTCAATGAGCACAGGCCGCACCTCCTCCGGCAGCAATGGGAGGCATGATCGGATAAATCCGCTGTTTGATGCATCACACCCGCAAACTCCCCGGACATTGACAACGGGCGCTTATCAGCCCCGGTTGGGCCTATCACGGTGGCGAGATGGGGTAGGCACCACTGCATATCCCACTCGTATCCATGCCGGTTTGTCGGTAACTAGATAGCATGAGGGGGTTATGGGAGCAAACACCGGTCAGTGTGACCATTTTTAGCCCGACACGGTCCATGGCCAGTCTGCTAGTGCCACAGAGGGTCTGAATACGATGACCTGATGATCTGGTGCCCTCGGCTCTTTTTGCCTCTTGGCGGACGTGGTTATTAATAATGGGTGAGTCACTCAGGGATGAGGTTGAGCATACGCAACTCATGCCAACTGAGACAATAATAGTGGTGAACATTATTTCCCAGCGTGAACCTTAATGAGGTGGGTTGACGGACGGCACGGCCGAGGACGGCCAGGCCGATGGATGATGATGGACCATGATCACGGCATGGATGACGGATCGGATCATCAGCCCTGCTGCCATGATCTTCGGAGGGCGAGTCATTCACAAGAGACTGCCTCTTGAGACTGAGCATTGAGTAGATAGACGGATATCCATCCATCTACATGCAGTCCATCGACAACCTGTTGGGGCCAACTGCCAGCTATCTAGATGTCGAAATTAACCCGATTAGCTGGTCCTTAGCCTGTTACACAAAAACAGCCTGGTGATCCACGAAGGATCCTTCGGTCAGACAATGTCGGATGTGTGCCCCAAATGAGATAGATGGACTGGAGATTCCGGACGAATCAGCCGAGCCGGAGGGGTAGCGTTATGTGGCATTATTTGGCCAGCCTGTGCAGCCTGTGCAGCCCGCGGTTGCACACTGCGGCACACTGCTGCACACTGCCTGCACACACCGCAATGTGCGGCCAAGCCTCTCTTATGCTGTCGGAGCCCCTCCGCCTGCCGCCTTCTCGAACCGGCAGGTGTGGTCCCGCCTACCCTGATCGGGCCTAGCGAACCGCGGATCACCTGCCTTCCAGAACCCCGCTAGCCCAAAGGAGACTGTTATGCGATAACCCGTACTTCACAATGCAGCCGCGCATTATTCTTCTTTATTCTTATTCCTCCCCTCCCAGTCCCAACACCAAGCCTTTGTCGTCTTCTGCAACAGTCCACCTTTGTCTTGTCGCTCCCTGGCTAGACACGCGGCATTCTTGTCTCTGACACTGACATCTTGCAGGTCGCATCTAGCAGAGCCTATCCGGACCTCGTACCACTTTGCCACGATCGATGGTTCGTCCCTGGCTGAGAAGGTGCCTGGTCGTCTATCGGATTCTGGACCTCGGTACTTCCCACGTCGAGGCGATAGCTGCGAAAGTTCCTCGCCAGTGGATCCCCCCCCCCCACCACCGGGATTGGTCGGTGTAGACTAATCAAAGGCGAAATTGCATCAGAAATTGCTTGCACTGGCTCCATAATGCCACGAGGCCCGCGAATTCGCCCATGGATCCTGAGCCTCTTGGCCCACCTCGGCCGAGCCCGCTTGGTCTCGAGGGGAGTCGAGGCATCGCTCGCGCTAGGATGCGGTGCATAACTCGCTCCGATGCGAGGGAATCGGCTGGTTGCCCCCTTTCTGACTCGGTTGGGTTGTGCTTTCCCTGGTTCGAGCTACTCTTGGCCTTCGGCGCAGCTCTTCCCCATAGATACCTCGCTGAAACCGGTGTTGATCCGAGGCTAAAGCAAGCCGATTAGTAGTGGTGACGCCGCTTGGCAACCACCCAGGAGAAGGGAACAGAAATTTCGTGGGCCCGTCATATCGGTATATATAACCAGGGGGTCCATCCCGGTTCGTAGGCTCTGTTTAAAGTTTGTGATCATCCCGGATAATCTTATTCCTCCTCGGTGGATGGAATTTTGAGGCCATACACCCTGCAACTGACTGCCATAGCAGCCTTTGCCGCTTCCAGTCACCTCTGACGAGTTTCACCATCCGACTCGACTGCCCCGACGCCGAATCCCGAGCCGATCCCGACCTCAAACGACTACTTTCCCCATGGCAAGCGAAAAGGGCGCTGGGCTCGAGAGCCCCGAGAGTCGCGAGATCCCATACTGGCGCCTGCTCACCGATCAGGGCGTTCTGACCCAGGAGATTATCGACCACCACTACCCTGGCTCCGGCACCGACGAGGATCCCTACGCGGTGACATGGCTCCCGCAGGACCCCCGGAATCCGATGCAGTTCAGCGCGAAGAAGAAATGGACCTATACCATGGTGATGGCCATCGCCACCCTCGCTGTTGCCCTGGTTTCCTCGGCCTATACCGGTGGTGTTGCGGAGATCGAAGAGCAGTTTCATATCAGTACCGAAGTCGCAACCCTCGGTGTCTCCCTCTTCGTCCTTGGCTTTGCAGTCGGTACGTCTCTTCTCTTCCAATCCCTAAGCATATCTAACGAGGATCAGGTCCCCTGCTGTGGGCTCCCTTCAGTGAAATGTTCGGCCGCCAGGTCATCTTCTGCATCACCTATGCCGCCCTCACGGCTTTCACCGCAGGCAGCGCCGGCTCCCAGAATGTCTGGACCCTCATTATTCTTCGCTTCCTGGCTGGCTCCTTTGGCTCGTCTCCGATGACCAACGCTGGTGGTGTGATCGCCGATATGTTCACTGCGAAGGACCGAGGTGTTGCCACGAGTCTGTTCGCTGCGGCGCCGTTCCTTGGTATGTTCAGCTTGTGGACAAATAGCACCGAGGATTTCTGCTAACAAGTTACTAGGTCCCGTTCTGGGTCCGATCATTGGCGGCTTCCTGGGCATGAATGCTGGGTGGAGATGGGTGATGGGCTTCCTGGGTGCTTTCTCCGGAGTGGTCTGGATCATCGGCTCCCTCGTGGTTCCCGAGACCTATGCGCCGGTGCTTCTCCGTCGCCGCGCCGAAAAGCTGAGCCAGCTGACTGGTAAGATATATCGGAGCAAGCTGGACATCGACCAGGGCAAGACCACCCTCAAGACTGCCTTCAAGACTGCCCTGTCCCGCCCGTGGCAGCTGTTGTTCCGGGAGCCGATCGTGTTCCTCCTGTCTCTCTACATGGCGATCGTCTACGGAACCCTGTACATGCTGTTCGCCGCGTACCCGATTGTGTACGAGGAGTACCGTGGTTGGAACCAGGGCGTTGGCAGTCTTCCCTTCCTGGGCATCATGATTGGCATGCTGATCGCCGTCACCTACAACATCCTCGACAACAAGCGTTACATCCGGGTTCAGGACGCGCATGGCGGCTTTGCGCCTCCGGAAGCCCGCCTGCCCCCGTGCATGGTGGCGTCCTTCTCTATCCCGATCGGACTCTTCTGGTTCGCGTGGACCAATTACCCCTCGATTCACTGGATGGCCAGTGTTGCGGCAGGGGCTCCCTTCGGCTTCGGGCTGGTCTTGGTGTTCCTGAGCAACTTGACGTACCTGATCGACACCTACACGATCTTCGCGGCGTCTGTCCTGGCGGCGAACTCGGTGATGCGGTCCGTGTTCGGTGCCGTCTTCCCTCTGTTCACCACCTACATGTATAACAACCTGGGCATCCACTGGGCCACCTGTATCCCGGCGTTCCTGGCCCTGGCGTGCGTCCCGTTCCCGTTCCTGTTCTACAAGTACGGATCGGAGATCCGCAAGCGCTGCAAGTACGCGGCCGAGTCAGACGCCTTCATGCGCAGGATGCTGGCGCAGTTCATGAAGGTGCCCGAGCCCCAGGAGGAGACGCAGGTGGAGGACGAGAAGTTCGACCGCACCGAGGCGCCGGCCCCGGCGACCGACGTTGTCAGCGGCGACTCCGACTCGGGAGAGGAGCACATGGCGGCGGCGCACCGGGTTCACACCAAGGCATCGACGCACACGGTGATGTCGCAGCACGAGTCGCTGTACGAGGGCAACCCCTACGACATCGACCGGGTGCACACCCGGGAGTCCTTCAAGCACTGAACCACCTGAACCAAAACACCCCGATACCTGATACTGTGACACTTATACTACACACTACTCCCTCCCTACTCGACGATGGGGATAATATTTAGTACTTATTACCTCCCGACTCTTGAATCCAGACACGGCTCGTGTCGATTTCGAAATGAGATGCGAATGACGGCAAGAACAAAAAAAGGCCGAGGGGAGGCGCGAAGGAGGCTGAATTGTTAAGACGACTTGCATGTTGATATACCCCGTTTGATGTTTCTTTTTTTTCTTTTTTTCAGCTTGCATTTGCATGATAGACGGCGGAGTTCTAATGCCCGGGCCATGCGCCCTACCCGATCCATATAATGAATAATTCTGCATTGTATTGTTGCTGTCCGGTTGAATAGTAACTAGTTAACTAGTTAGTTAACTAATGTGGATGTTGATTTGTAAGACGCCTCGGCTCGGGGTTGCCGCGTAGATAATCGCTGGTAATCTCGGAGATCGAACGGGCCCTCGGCTACCGCGGGCTTATGCGATCCCGGATAATCGATCTTTTTTTCCCTTTTTTCCCTGAAGACGGATACAGAGCACAGTATACTTGGATTCGGACCTGTTCGATCGGTGCGGTAGCGGTAGTATCTCTCTTTCTGCCCGACCATCCATCCCACCCCATCCCATCATCGAAGACGTGGCCGTTGGTTGTCGATCGATCGAGTCAGTCGTTGCGCCCGTCGGTCGCCCGCAGGACAGACAGAGAGAGAGAGAGAGACTCGCCATCCACCGCCATCCATCCATCTATCCTCCCTCTCCTTTTACATGCGTTGAGAACACTCACGTACACCCATTATACAAATATACAAATCAATACCTCTACGAGCCTCTACGTCACCTACACCCCAGATAACCCGTCCAACCGCAACAATGAACGCCACCCTCATCCCCCGCCGAATAACGCGATCACCATCCTCCCTCCCTGTCCCTCACCCTCACCCTCACCCTCACCCTCTCACTCGCCAACCACGCCGACCCCTCTCCTCCACACCTCCCAAATCCGAACCCAATGTCCAGAAACACACCCAGACCCCGACCCCGATCCCCCACCCCCGCCCTCACCCCACAGCCTCCGCGCCCGGCGCGAGCGCGAGCGCGAGCGCAGGCACAGGCGCAGGCGCAAGCTCGGGCTCAGGCTCCCTCATCCAAACCCTCCAGGCCGGCCCTGCAGGACGACTCGTGAAGGCGTATTCGCGCGTCCAGGATAGACGACCCTACGCGACGCAGGTGGTCAGCTCGATCGTCATCTACCTTTGTGGGGATTTGAGTGCGCAGATGCTGTTTCCGTCGGATAAGGCTTCTGCCGGGGGGGAAGAAGGTGAGGGTGAGAAGGAGGAGGAGGAGAAGGGGGGAAAAGGAGGGTATGATCCGTATCGCACGATGAGGCATTTGGCTGTGGGTGTGGGGTCGAGTATTCCGACTTATAAATGGTGGGTTTTTTCGTTTGTTTTTGTCTGCTTCTGTCATTCTGTTGTGTTTTGTGTGTGTGTGTTTGGAAGGGAGGTGGTTATTCGACCCAAGAGGGAGAAGAAGAAAGAAAGAAAGAAAGAAAGAAAAGCAAGCTAACTGTGTGATGGCGAATAGGTTCATGTTCCTCCACCACCACTTCAACTACTCATCCAAACTCCTCTCCATCCTGACCAAGGTCTGCGTGCAGCAGGCAGTCTTCACGCCCGTGTTCAACACCTACTTCTTCAGCCTGCAGTCGCTGCTGACGGGCAAGTCGTTCGAGGAGACCTTCGAGCGCCTGAAGCTGGCCCTGCCCGTGAGCATCACCAATAGTCTGAAGCTGTGGCCCGCCGTCACCGCGTTCAGCTTCATGTATGTGGCGCCCGCGTTCCGGAGTATCTTCTCGGGCGTGATTGCGGTCGGGTGGCAGACGTATCTGAGCTGGTTGAATCAGAAGGCCGCGAGGGAGGTTGAGGCCGAGAGGGCGATTCCGGTGGATGTTGTGGGCGCGGTGGCGATGAAGGTGTAAGTAAATATTTGGTCGGTCTCATTTGTTGGTATATTTGATATCCTGGTGGGTTTGGTTGCTGGTATAGAGGCTATAGATTTAGACAGATTATATAGAATAGACGTCGATACAGGACAATGACCGTGTATATGGATTATGGTTGAGGTTGAGGTGGTTAGTAGTTGGATGGGATGGGCTGCTGATGACGTGTGGATCAGCCGAGCGCGACCGGAACTCTTCATTCTTCTTCATTCTTCTTCTTCGCTCTCCTCCTCCACCACCACCACCAGATATCTCCACCCATCCATGGCATGATCCCCCCCCTGCTACTGCAGGCATGTCCTGCTCTCCCCCGCCATCCACTCGAATCCCCCCCGGGATCCCCGCCACCGACACCGACAGCAGCAGCGACTACGGCTCCGACTTCACCCCGGAGGAAGAAGCGCTGCTGGCCGACCTGCTGCAGGTCGCCACGGACCAACCTCCATCCCCACATCCACCTCCACCTCCACCTCCACCTCTAGCGACCCCAGCACTCCCGGTCGTCCAGGACATCGAAGACCAGTATGCGGATCCCTCGAGTACTAGCAGCCGGGCGCCTCGGGTCCTGGGGCGCGAGAAGCCCGCATGGCAGATTCGGCCGGGTGGTCGCGGTACACGACCAGCGCCGACACCAGGCTACGGGCGTGTCGCGTCTGGTAACATACCCATCCCCCTTTTCTTCTTTCCTTTCAACCCTCACTAGCACAGATCAAGACTGACACCCTACCCCCCGAAGCGATTAGCGGAGCACCCGAATTCCAGCGAAGGACGCGAGAAAGAGCGCGAACGGGAAGCGGCGCGCCACCAGAAACGAATCAACGAAGGCGGCGATGAGACGGACACGCGATCGCCCGTCGAACGGTTCCGACGGGCCCCCAACAAGGCCTTCTCGGTCACGGATCTAGTGTCGCCCGCGTGGTGCGAGCTGCAGTACTGGTACACGTTGACCAAGTTTGGGCGGAAGAAGCGCACCCCCGCGATGAAATTGGGGAGTACCATCCACAAGACGCTGGAGGATGAGATCTACACGACTGTTTCGGTGGAGATTACCACCAAGGAGGACGCCATGGCGCTGCGCATTTGGAATATCATCCAGGGGTTGCGCATGTTGAGGGAGTATGGCATTACGAGGGAGCTGGAGGTCTGGGGCTTGGTGGATGGGGAGTTGGTTACCGGGATCATTGATGAGCTGTCGTATCAGTGTCCGGATCGGAAGCTGGAGGCCACCGCCGCGACGCATTATGCTGATATCGAGGCGTCGAGGGCCATGATCCCCGAGTATCAGATGTCGTTGACGGATTATTTGCTGTCGTCGGGCGCGGGGAAAAGGCTGTCCGATGTGTATGAGCGGGATAGTGAGCGGCAGGATGCGAAGAGCAGCAGCGGCAGTAGCAACGGCAGTAGCAGCAGCCAGGAGTCGGATGTCCCCAACTTGCCTCGGATCTATCTGACCGACGTGAAGACGCGAGGCAGCGGCAGCGCCCCAACGGTCAAGAGCGCCGGGTTCCGGCCGACTCTGCTCCAGCTCCAGCTATACTACCACATGCTCAATCGCCTCACCACCAGCGACGACGTGACCATCGAAGTCCTGGCCAACCGGTATAACCTCGACGCGAGCCGCGCGTTCACGGACGCCTTCATCGCGGAAGTCGGCGGGCTCAACGACCAATTCTTCGACGCCATGTCGTCCCAAGAAGTCGACTCGGACCCCAGCGTCCCCCTCTCCTCCTCCAGCCAAGACTCCACCAGCATCCTCCTCACACACAACAACCTCGCTTCCCTCTGGAACCTCATGAAAGACCACCTCCGTCTCACCTTCCTGCCTCCCCCGGAATCCTCCCTCTGCGTCGCCCCCTCCATCCCCTCCGAGTTCCAGCCCGGCATGCTGGAATCCTACCCCACCATCCTCTCCCCGCTGCTCACAGCCCGGTATCTCTCGTCGGCGCAGACCGAGGACCTCCAGCCCCGCGTCCTCGGCAGTCGCTCGTTCCTCTTCGACCCCACCTCCATGACCTCGTATCTGGCTGACCAGCTGGAGTGGTGGCGCGGGGAACGCGACCCCCGCGGCGTGGAGGTCATGGAGGCGTGGAAGTGCCGGATCTGCGAGTTCCGGGATGAGTGCTCGTGGAGGCAGGAACGGGAGCTGTCGTATGGGAGACGGCGGAGGGGGGTGGAGGCCGAGATGGGTGTTACGGCGTGAGATGGATGTTATGAGGTCCGCTAGATAGGATGTTAGATTTCATGGTTGATATAGCGTGGCATATATACTAGGTATGTGATGTTGGCGGGTTGGCGGATTGGCGGTTAGTTAGATAGATCGGTAGGTGTGTGTCTTTTTTTTCTTGGATGGGAGGTTTGCTGTATCTTATTATTCTATATTTTATAACTATTCTATATCTTATATAAGGATATCCTTGAGACAGACAACCTGGTTCATAAATATTCATATCGGCATCATAGTAGTTAATATTACTTCCCCTTATAAGTACTTCAACAAACACGCTCATAAAAGCAAGACAATCGCATTGATATCGTTAACCCCACCCCTCAGCCATTAAATCAAAATGGATACTTCCTCCCCTCCCCATCCTCCTCCCCATCATCCTCCCCCACGACCCCCTCTCCACCTGCTCCCTATGCATCCTATCCAAAAACTCCAACAACACCCCCCCATACTTCTCCCTTCCCTTATACCTCGCGACATCCTCCCCCCAGCTCCTCACCGCACTGGCCAACCTCCCCGGCACGCCCGGCTCCCTCGCAATAGCGGTGACCGGCTCAAAATACGTCCGAATGGTAAACACGACGGCCCCCGTCCTCGGCAAGCGCCTCAGCGACTGCCTCTCGGAGCGGAAGAAATGATGCTCGACCGCGCGATCCTTCATCGCCGTATCCCACGACACCTCCTCGGCGTCCTCGGCCCCGATACTCTCCGACCACGCGAGCTTGTCGTCCACCTGCAGGAAGTAGTTGTTGCGGACGACGGGGTCTTCGGGTCTGAGCCGGCGGAAGAAATTCAGCATCCCCTTTTCGAGTTTCGATGCGTACTGGGGTACCGCGCCCGTGGTGTGGATCTCGGACAGCGTGAGGTTGTATTTGTCGCTGAGGCGCCAGAAGCCGGCCAGGAGGATTGCGCCTGCTTTCAGCCGGTATTCGCCGGTGGGTTGCTCGAGCATGAGTGCGATGTCGTCTTGGATGAGACGCGCGCAGGTGGTCATGGGGTCTGCGGTGGGGTGGGTGAAGGTTTCGTGCGTGAGGAGGTTGGTTATTCCGGTGGGGGTTTTGCGGAAGAGTGTCGGGTATCGTTGGGGGAGGTAGGTTGTTCTGTGGGGGGGTAGGTTAGGGGGTGGTTGTGTTATTTTATGTGGTGGTGGTGGTGATGGTGGTGATGGTGGTGATGCAGTGATGCAGTGATGCAGTGATGGGGAAAGGGGAAAGGGGAATAAACAGGTAGAAGGGAGACATACAACTCCTCCAGCAACTCCATCGCCGCATCCATCGCCTCCGGCGCCGTGCGACAGCACTTCTCCCCTCGTTCTTCAATCCGTCGGGCCTTGTCGGCGTGGAAGCGGAGGTAATGGTTGTCGAGTTCTGGGGCAGTCGGTTAGATATCCATTAGAGGAAATATCATGGAGAAAACATCCATAGCCATAGAAGATAGACCCCCCCCTGAAAAATATGATATTATAGAAAGGGAAATAAATAGGATGGGATGGGATAAAATGAGACATAGAACACAAGAAAGAAAGAAAGAAAAAAGAAAAAGGATACCTACCAATCCACTCATCCCACTTCATGCTCCTCAGGCCCATCGTGACAAAGTATTTCCTGTTCCTGGTCAGATACTGCCATTCCATTGTATCGTATCTGGGATGAATCTACTCACGGCCCATATCTAAACGGACGATAGGGAATGGGTTTCGTCGTGTGCACGTCCCAATCCGGGTACGGGGCTGCGGGGGGACGTTTGAAGTCGGAGGGGATCCATTCTGTGAGGTGGTTAGTGTTTATTTCTGTGGAAGTGAGGTTGTGTTGGGGAGTAGTGCTGGAGTGCTGGAGTGCTGGAGTGCTGGACCACAGCTAGGGTACAGCTAGGGTACAGCTAGGGTATAGCTAGGGTATAGCTAGGGTATAGTAAGGAGTCTCACCTCCCGGCTTCCTCATCACAGCCGACTTCTTCTCCCGGCCCGGCATCGACAATCGAGAACCGCTCCCTTGCTTGGATGCGGATGCCGTCCAGCGAAGGACGCGAGTAAGGACCCAGACAGCGAGGCTGGTGACGAGGCCGATGAGGGCGACATTCTGGAGGTGGTGCGGGGTGGCGGGGAGGAGTGTTTCCAGGAGCATGGTGTCGGTGTGTCTCTATCCTCTAGGAAGGGAAGAGAGAGGACGAAGTAAGACTGTGTTACCATCGCGGGGAGTGGATGATATACATATACATACATCATGATATACATATGCATATAGTACGTATATCCAGAGGGCGAGTAGGAGGGAAAGTAAGTAGGTTAAGTTACCGGATCCGTTAAGCGGATGCGAGATAAGTCTCGGCGATAAGGTTGGATAATCCATAGTTGATGGATGTTTTGCCCCGATCGGGCAGGGCCGCTCACCGCCAGACCCTCTCGTCCAACTCGGTCAACCGGCTGAGAAAGCTATTTACAGTAAGTTGGCCCCTCCCTCTCTCCCTCTCTCCCCCCTAATTCTCGACCCGTCTCAGCAGGCAGTACTGTCCCCATTTCCGCCGCAGAGGCTCCGGCACCCCCGGCAAATCCGGGCTCCAGATCAAACGGCCCAGCAGTCCGGTTTGGGACGCATCCAGGAAGCGATGGCACGACAGCGTCTCCCACGTCTCGTCGTGGACGTAGTCCGGCTCCAGCGCCGTGGTCTCCCGGCTCGGGAATTCCGAGTCCACCAGGAAGGAGCATTGCGAGATGTCGACCTAAGAGAGAGATAAGCGGATGCCAGTCACGGGGGAAAGGTGGGCTTACGTATTTGCTGGGATCTTCCTCGTTGCGATCGTTCATGCCTGCCGGGATCTGCGACGTCCCATCCAACAGCGCCGGGAAGTCTACGGCCTCGGGGAACTCGCCGGGGAGCAGCCCGCGGAACTCGCTGCGGATGAACTTGGCCCGCAGGTTACT
This sequence comes from Aspergillus heteromorphus CBS 117.55, assembly GCF_003184545.1. Classification (NCBI taxonomy): domain Eukaryota; kingdom Fungi; phylum Ascomycota; class Eurotiomycetes; order Eurotiales; family Aspergillaceae; genus Aspergillus; species Aspergillus heteromorphus. The sequence continues at coordinate 80,143 of NW_020290449.1, forward strand.
GGGCAGGAAGTACGACGATGGGAATCGGTACCACTCCTTGCCAAAGCACACCGAATCGCCGGGTTGGGCGACCCCCGGCTGCTCCAGCGATTCGAACACCTTCAGCGGAGCATTGTATGCGGTGATCATGCCCACCGTCCGCAGCAGACCCGCGCTGAGAGCCACCAGGATCACCGACATCACCGCCGCCAGCTTGAGCTTCGGGGGCACGCGTCCGACCAGCTCCTTCGGGTTGCTGGAGCCGATGAAGGTCAGGACCAGGTGGAACGCAATGGCCGCATTGAGGGCGAGGAACGGATACGCGGGGTACATGAACCGCTCCTCCTTGTGGGGCTGCGCGGTGAAGATCGCCAGCCACATGTAGAACGGGGTGATAAGGGTCACCGTCCTCAGCAGCGTCTGCCTGGTGCTCGCACCGGAGCGGAACAGCGCCTGGAGGGCCAGCAGCGGTGCCGCAGCCATGGCGAAGACGAGCCAGAGGTTGAAGTTGAGCAGCAGGTTGCGGATGTAGAATGTCCACGGCTCCGTCCCGTAGATCTCCGGGCCTCTGCCCTCGCCGCCAAAGATGTTGTAGGCAACGATGTTCCAGGGGACAATGGCGAACCGTCGCAGGAAAGCGTAGTCGACGGCAATCTCAGCGGCCTGACGGGTTAGCCAGGACGTCAGTGGAGGAGCGCTGATCAACGTACCAGGATTGCGAGACATCTCAAAGCTCCGTCAAGGATGCTAACAGCCAGCCCTCCGATGTTCGACGAGAAGAAACCAATGACCACCTCCTCGAGCAGCAGAGGAACCACCAGTGCGCCAGCAAACGGCCAGCCGACGATCGCCCCGAGCCCGAACCACATGATCCCCTGCGCCGTCTTCTGGCCCCCGCGCCAGTCCAGGAACGAGGTCAGCCCCAGCATGGACATGTACATGGTGAAGCTAGACGGAAGGAAGGCGGTCGCAGCGTGGAACATGCCCGAGCTAGAGATGACGATCATGAGGAAGAGCAGGCCGATGCGGGGGCTCAGCGTGCGACAGATGGCGGAATACAGCCGGGTTTCGCAGGCGGCACACACCGTCGCGAGGAAGAACCGGACGGCATAGAACTCCGCGGACTTGCCACCCAGTACGAACGAGCCGACCTTCGCGACCAGCGCGTGGGAGGAGACATAGAGCCAGCTCCGGATGGAGTAGACCGGCGAGTATTCCCAGGTTTGGAGCCCGTATCCATGGTCGAGGTAATGGGTCGGTTCCCAGAAGTTGAAGACCTCGTCGCAGTCCTGAATCGGGGCGTAGTAGGCAGCGAGCCCGTTGGCGATGAGGAAGAGGTAGAGGGCGATGTTCAGGGGCAGGTAGAAGGGGGGAGGCGGCGGCCTGGAGAGCTCGGGTTAGCGGGCGCGCATGAAGATGCCAGCTGGAGGTCCATACCGTTGCTTGGTGCGGGGGGTGGTGGTTGATCCGGGGGGAGCCGAGGACGCCGCCTCTTTCCTCCGGGCCGGTGCCATTGTCAGATGCTGCAAATTGCAGAAGAATCTTTCCGATGGCCTAACTCTGTAGTGTGTTGGAGAGTGCTGAGAGAGGAGTACTAGTAGATACTTTCGCTTTCCGCTTTAGGTCCAACTTGGTGCCGCTTTTTGCTCACTGAGCGGCCCGGAGCGTGGGGTGAGCAATCCCTGAATAATCCCGGAGTACTTCAGGAGTATTTACTAGAAAAAATAACTATTGTCCTAAGTACTTATCTGAGCTTATATATATTAGTTATATAATCTAACTAAACTATATATAATTAAAATTATATATTTCACTTTAGTCCTTAGTTATTTAGTTAGTCAGACGCTGCTCCGGTAAAGCAATGACTAAGCAGAGTTAACCCCTAGGTGGCAGGCGGTCCCGGATGGCAGTATCCTCTAACATAAACAAACACACGGGTTGCCGCATCGCCACTCCTATTAGGTCTTCCGCCGCCCAGTGTCCCAGACGGGGCGTCTCCATCCGCTTATTTTCCTGATATCGAGATCATGGTCAGCTATGCAGGACGACATTGCTGAGTTACGACGTCAACTGGAGGAAGCGAGGCACGCACAGCAAGAGGCCGAACGTCGACGGGAAGAGGAGAGAACGGCACGGGAAGAGGAGAGAACGGCACGGGAAGAGGCAGAACGGCGACTGCAATCTAATACCCTGTTTCACCTTCTCAATCACTGTCACGAATCTCTATCGCGGGAGATTCGAGTTGAGACAGATGCGACCTTGACAACCCAAGGCGACGTGACTAACCCAGTCAACCGACTTTTCCCCAAACAGATAGTCCCTTGGCTTGGTTTTCCTGATCTCCAACAGCAAATCTGGGAGAAAATCGAGCATGCAGTCGACTTTACCTCGCGTCCACTCTTTCCTTCTGATACCCAGCTAGATTACGTCGCAACAAACATCCGGAACCGGCCGATTTACTCAGAAGCAAGTCTACGAAATTTCGAGCGAGACACCGTTGATAACTTTGTTGAACACATTATCGAGGCTTTACGGGGTGATGACATTTTGCGACAGGAGTTTGGTATAGAGGGTCGAGTGGCATTTTATGACCGCACGGACTCAACCTCCCTGGATCAACCAACAAGTAGTAATCGCGGGAGAGGTGGGAGGAAAGGGAAGGGCAAACAAATGGCGCAAAGTCAAAAGAGTAATCGCTTGGGAAGGCGACGCAATCGCCGCGCTGATCAGTTCTGTGTTCATGTCATTGCCGACGAGCACCGGACACCACTTTACGCGGTGGAGTTTAAGGCCCCTCATAAGCTCACGGTCGCTGAATTAGTTGCAGGCTTGCACGAGATTGACCTGGCGCGCGATGTTATTGATCAGGAAGGCGACACCTTTGAGTTTCATGCCACCCATCTTATCGCTGCTGTTGGCACTCAGATATTCTCATACATGCACGACCTGGGGATTCCGTACGGGTGCATTCGGACAGGAGAGGCATTTGTCTTTTTGCATATTCCGGCGGATCCCACCGTACTTCAGTACTACTTGTGCGTTCCAAATGAAGACGTGCGGGCGAGCGACAAGAGCCGCATCCACCGGACTGCCGTGGGCCAGATGCTCGCGTTCACCCTCCAAGCGCTGGCAGCCAAAGCTCCACCTCAAGAGTGGCATGATACCGCAGATGAACAGCTTTCAACCTGGAAAGTCGAATACTTGGATGTCTTGCGCCATATCCCTGAAACAATACGCAAGGAACCGCCGCCCTCGAATTATCGACCTTCGCGCTGGAAACCGCTCCCAAAGACCCACAACACACGTTCCCGCGCTCGCTGCAATCCAGGCGTATCTACCCCGGAAGCCTCTCCAAGCGAAAGTAGCGACAGTGACGAGGAACTGCGTTCGCCGTCTACCGCACCAGCCGCGCGCAGATCAAGCCGCAAAAAAGGTAGCGAACGTCAATTGACTGACACTCGCGAGCAGGGCTCGCATGACCAGAAAAACAAGGAGGCACTCTCTCAGAACAACATGCAGAGACCATACTGTACCATGAATTGCATCCGTGGTATGGCCACCCGAGGTCCCCTTGACAATAAGTGTCCCAATCGGCAGCACCATGGTGGCCAACAGCATCTAATGGACCTGTCTGAGTTCACACGCAAGTTGCACCGTCAACTTATCCAGAATCGAAACGAGGGGTTTGAACCGTTACACATCCGTGGTCGGACGGGGTATCTCTTGAAAGCAACTCTGTTATCTCACGGATATACTGTTGTTATCAAGGCCACAACAAAGAAGAGGGAGTATGCGCTTAAAGCAGAAGTGGACAATTATCATCACCTCCAAAGCTTGCAAGGGGATCAAATTCCAATCTGTCTAGGCGACTTTAAGCCAAACATCAAATACTGGTACCACGGTGAACCAATGACGTATATGATGATCCTAAGCTGGTCTGGAACTAGGCTTCAGCGGATAATTAACAACGAAAACTCGGCTTTCTTCCACGAAGAGCGCAATAAGTGTCTGTCCATCCTCCGGTCGCATGGTGTTGTCCACAAAGACAAAGAATGGCGTAATATGTTATGGGACGAATTTACCAGACGTTTGGTCGTCATTGACTTGGAGGACGTGGAGTGGCTCGAACGGCCTAAGCGGCCCCGGTCCCTTCAACCAAAACCTGGCAATCTATGTCATGGCGCGAGGGCGCGGAATAAACGAAGGCGCCTGTCCAGTCTGCCTGCTACCTGCACCACGTGATGGTCCGTTTTAGAGCTCCCTGTCTTATTCAAAGGAGGACCGGGTGGCTTCTAGGGGCCCGATGCTACGCTGTGGCTATCTTCGCCACGCCCTGATGAGAGCTCCTGACTATTGTCGACACCAAGGATCGCGGAACAGGTTAATTTTTGGGGCAGTAAGGATCAGCCCTTTTGAAAGGCAGTTGCACTATGTCAAAGAGACTCTATTCTCAAGGCAGCCTTAACAATGCAAACACTATATCATACTTTGTATTGACCTCATGTTGCATATTGCTATCCGCAAATCGATAGCCAAAGACAGCCTTGGTTTGACCGATCCGTCGAATACACCCCCATGACTGCTTTTCAACATCGTTGGAGCCCTGCGGCTCCCAGATCACAACAGTATCGGCGGCCTTGCAGGTAAAGCCGGTGCCAATTGTCTTTGGGGTGCCAAGGAGGATTCCAGGACTCGGGCCGAACCTTTCGATGTAAGCCCCCGTTTCACCTTGCTGAAAGGCGTCGATCAGTTCTTGTCGGTTCCTCATGCACGGGAAAAGAGCACGGGGGTAATCGTTGGGGTAGTATTTCACGAGCGCCTATATAACGGCTGGTCAGAATATGATAAATTATTTTATCAGGACCAACCCATGATGATTGGAAAAGTTTAGTCTTACCTGCCAAAGGGTGAAGACGACGAATGGGAACTTGCTCATAAACCGATTGTCGAGCAGTTCACGTAGCTTGCTCCATCGGGTAGAGTGCTCAAGCGCTGCTTCGAGGTGGCGGGTGACAAGGCACTTCTCCGGGTGTTCGAGCCAGTCCCTGAACAGAGGTAGCTGCATCTTCCAGATCCATTCCTCCGGATTAGGTGACTGGTGCTTGGTATAGACAGCTGCCAGCCCAGGAAGGCCCGATGCCACCCTGAGTCGATGGACCAGGGTACTCACGGGGCCTTGGTTTCCTCGAGACCCTTCAGTAGCGCACAGGTGGGCGGCGGCACGGCTGCGTTGAAGTAGTGATACCAGGTACGCTGAACCGGCCTCGCTGAGCGGGCAATTGATATACTGTGGTTCGATTTGGGGAAGCTCGAGCAGGGGCTTCGAATTCCACTGGCTCTCAGCCGTACGTCGGATGAACCCAATGGTTTCAAGTATCCGCGCAGGTTCCTGAGTGATTGGGGGCAAGATCTACCTGGACCTTCTCGCGAACCTCATGCTCCGAAAGGCCCTGATATGAGCCAACGCGGTTTGTGGAGTTTGTCTTGACTTGGTTAAACTCTCGGCCGAGACTCTTTAGAGCCTCTGGAGTACAGTGCTGCATTTCGGGATGCGAGTACCAGTAAGGTCGTACGAGAACTTCGATATACGGTAGTATGTCAAAGTTCTATTAGAGTATTAGTTTGCGCGCGGTCTAGACAGTCTGTTCCAGTTATATAGATAACCCCAGTGAGCGAGCGGGAGCTGCTCAGTGATTACTGACTGAGCAAGCCAGAGCAATCCGTGAGTGTCCCAGAGTGCAAACAGATCGCTCACGTGCTGCCCTCATAAAAGCGGCGGCACCTCTACTGAAGGAAGCGGAAAAGAAGAAGCAGCCGCAGCGGAGTCCTTATCGATAAGGCAGCACTTTCCCGCAGAAAAAAAGTTGGCGGCAGTTTCGCTTTCGCTTTCGCTTTCACTTTCACTTCCACGCCTTCCCTGCTGAACTGCCTCATCATGAGTGACCAACACCCCCCTGTTCAATCCATGGACTCGTCAGACGTCCCCAGCGACGCTCCCCCCGCGAAGAAACCCTGCATGATCGACACGCCACCCATTGCCTTGACCCCGGCCGACGATGGCAGCGATTTCTACAACACCCCCCTGGCCGTCGGCAGTCCTGCAAGCGGCGGTGATGTCAAGGAGCAGCTTGATGCTGCTATGAACGATTCCGCCGTGCCGTCGCATCCTCACCCTGCGATCCCCGGATTGAACCTGGTCAATGACGACGAGCCTCACACAATGAGCACCAGTGCTTCAGAAACCGCACCTGTGGACCAGATTGCAGCAGGGGCTGTGCCGGAGAAGACGGAACAGACTGCAGAGGAGCCTGCGGGAGGCGCGGAAGCCATGGAGGTTGAGCTGGCTGAGAAGCAAGAGACCCAAGAGTCGGTCGCAAACCCGACCGCGACCGAAGCCTCTGCACCGAGTGCCGCGGAGGACGCCCAGGAGGAGCAGGAAGACGAGCACCCCGAGTGGGAGGTCGACTCCTCTCCCTACGAATCCTCTTCCGACGACTCTTCCACCGACTCTGATGACTCCGACGACAGCGACGACGACTACCCCATATTGAGCGCCGAAGAACAAGCACGGATCTTGATGCAGGCGGAGCTGGGCGACGACGACGACGGCGAAGGCAAGGGCAAATCAGGCGGCCATATCAGAACGGCGAACGAGATCGACGACGAAGCTCCCCCCATTCCCGATATCACCGTCACGCCCGAGATGCGCATTGTGCTGCTGGGCCACGTCGAGGCCATCGTCGAGAACACCCTCCTGATCACCGCAAACACCTCCGGAGAATACCAAGTGCTCGAGTCAGGCTCCCTCTTGTGCCTGGAGAACCGCGCCATTGCCGGTGTGATCGCCGAGACCCTGGGACGAGTCGAGAACCCGCTGTATGCCGTCCGCTACCCGACCGCCGAGGCCATCACCGAGCGCGGTCTTTCCAAGGGCACCCAAGTCTACTACGTGCACGAGCACTCTACGTTCGTCTTCACCCAGCCCCTCAAGGGCATGAAGGGAAGCGATGCCTCCAACTTCCACGACGAGGAAATCGCCGAGGACGAGGTCGAGTTCTCCGACGACGAGGCGGAGGCAGAGTACCGGCGTAAGCTGAAGCAGAAGCGCCAGGAGAAGAAGGACGCCCGGAACAACGACGGCAGTGCCCCAAGAGGCAAAAGAGGACCTCCGGGCCCGTCCAAACTCAACCAGAGCGAGCTCAACTACGACGACAACCCGGCGGAGGACGGCTACACCCCGTTGGCCCGCCCGAAGAACCTGCACGAGATGATGCGCACCCAGGAAGCCCCCGTTGAAGCCGACGGCGCCTCGGCCAGACACAACACCGGCTTCCGTGGTGGTAGAGGTCGCGGCCGAGGATCCGATCGTGGCCGGGGTGGCCAGGGCCGTGGTCGCGGCGGAGGCCCCGGAGGAAGAGAATATCACGAGCCGGCTTCGCACCAGCCCTACTACCAGCAGCACCAGGGACAGAGCTCTCAACCCCAGCCTCAACACCAACACCAACCTCAACACCCCTCCTACCCCCAGCAAGCGTACCAGCCCAACCAGCCTGGCTACGCCATGCCCCAGCAGTTCCCCTTCGCAGCCTTCCAGCCGCAGCAGTCGCAGCAGCAGCCCCCGGCATACGGACAGGGAGCCATGCCCGCGCCGTTCAACTTCCAGATGCCCTTTCAACAGCTCAACGCCTACCATCAGAGCCCTCAAAACATGCCCATCAACCCGTTTCTCCTGGTCGCCCTCCAGCAGCAGCAGCAGCAGCAGCAGCAGCAGCAGCAACAGCAACAGCTACTTCAAGGCCAGCAAATGCCCGGCCAGCAACAACAACCCCAACAACCCACTATGAACTTCGACCAGGTCAAGGCGCAGCTGGACCTCCTGCGTCATCTGAGCAACAACAGCAATAACAACCAAGGCCCCCCTCACTCGTGATCAATACCGCATATACTGCTTTGATTGGTTTCATGTCTATTTTTTTTTGGCTTGTTTTGGCTCCTTTGCTTCTATCTATCAGCTTTGATGGTTCTGGGTACGGTTGCATTCTAGGAGTAAAGCTTCGTTTTAGTCATTCTATTTCTTATTTATCTCAATTTCTATGTCGAGTTTGGATCTGGATTTGAATTCGGGTAATAAAAGTTTTTATGCTTGTCTGCTTGCTTTAGACTGTTTGGTAATTTTTTTTTCTAATTGCTATTGTTAGTTTCTGGTTGGATTGGATTGGATTGGTTTGAATTGTACAGTGTACAGACAGACGACATACTACTAGGTTGAATGGGGTGGATAGGGTGGATGGGATGGATGAGATGGATGGGAGGTCGAGAGAGGAATGGAATGAGAAGTGGTATGGCATATTATACAGAATAGTAATAGTACTCCATGGTAGTAGGTAATTTGATTAAGAATACGTGATGTGATGGTGCCGTTACGTGTACTTCATGTATACTACAAACAGGTAGGTAGGTAGGTAGGTAGGTAGGTAGGTAGGTAGGTAGATCTCTCGGTCGAGTTGATCTCACGACTCGCTCTGCCTGGAACTCTTCGCCAGCGCCCAGAAACTCTCCAGCTTCGCGCGAGCCAAAACATCCTTGGCCTGGGAATCGGTTTCGCAGATGCGCGCGCCCAGCCATTTGCGGAACGCACGGGTCTTGACCTGGCCCTCCCAGACGAGATCGCACGTATTGGCACTGAGATCCTTCAGGTCGCCTGTTTTCTCGTCCTGGGCGGCGAGCCACGAGGCCTGGGCTTCGCGGTTCCCCTCGCGGACGGCGCCGGGGCCGGCGTTCTCGGTCCAGTCGATGCGGTTCATCATGAGTTTGCGGTAGTTGTTGATGGAGTGGGCGCCGCCCTCGACGATGACGAGGTTGAAGCGCGGGTGCATGACGCACACGCCCGTGAGGGCATTCTGCTCGGCGTTCTTGCCGATCTTGAAGCGGTTGCGGCCGTTGGCGAGACTGTCGATCCGGTACACCGTCATGAGGATGCCCTTCTCGGCGTCGGCCTCCTGTTGGCGGGCGAGCTTGTCGCGGCGTTCGTCCTTGGTGAGTTTGCGCTCCGCGTTGGTGGTTTCGTGTTTCTCGCGCCGGTCGGCGATTTCCCGGTTCACGCGCGCTTCGACGGCCGTGGGGTCCTTCACGGCTTGTTCGCCCAGGACTCGCATGAGGTTGGATTTCTTGACCTTGGGTGGCGGGGCGGGTTCGAGGCCGAGGCGGATCTTCGCTTGTTGTTCCTTTAGGTCGGCCATGCGGCGTTGACGCCGGATCTTGGCTTGCTCCTTGGGCGTGAGGAACATGGGTTTCTGGGCTGGGAGCAGCTTTTCTTGCGGCGGGTCGAGGAGGACGGGGTGTTGGATGTATTGGGTGATGATGGAGTCCGGGGTGTCGATCCGGAGGTTCTGTTCGTCGTCGAGGGCCGAGTAGTCGCTTCCGGTCATCAGGTTTTCGTCCCACCATTCCATGGCTGGGGGCGCTGGGATCAGGTAGGACTTCTCCACGTCTAGGTCTTCGTCGATACCGGCTTGTCGGGCTCGCTCCGCGATCCGCTTTTTCATGGTCTCCAGCTGGGCCTGCCGACGGAGAGCCGCGCCCTGTTGTATGTATTTGCCCTTCTGGTTGAAGAGCAGCTGCCGCGTTTGCCGCGGCTTTGCGAGCGTCGCCTTGGGACCCAGGCTCGGGTCGAAGTAGGGGTTGTTCTTGATCTCCTCGAGAGACGGTCCGGACAGATCCAGCCCGGCTCGTCCAGCGGTCGCCGGGGAGTCGGTGCGACGGCCGCCCTTCGACTGTCCACCCTGTCGTCCCTTTCCTCCGCGGTATTCCAGGTCTGCGAGCAGAGCCGGGTGCAGACCGACGTCCAGACCACCGCGCGCCCGCGAGCCGTCATCTTCTTCGAAGGGCGGAGGAGGGGGCGGCGTCGGCGTGGCGACGGGTCGTTGCTGCGCTGCAGCGCTGGCTCGTCCGGTCGCAGCGGCCACTCGCGCCTTCATCTGCTCCAGCCTCGACATGGCGGGACTGGCTGCCGGAGGCGTGGGACTGGGGCTTGAAGCCGCGGGTGTGGACGATGGCGTCAGGCCTTTCGCAGCTTGAAGCCTGGCCCGTACGGCTTCAGCTTTTGCTCTGGCCTCGGCCACCATCTTCTGGATGTCCACCGGCGCTTTGGCGGGAGCTCCTTGTGCAGGCATTGGGGAGCCATGGTTGGAACGAGGTCTTTTCTGGGAGTTGTTGTCTTCATCCTCGGGGTGAGGCCGCTTCAGCGCGCTGCCCGAGACGTCCGCCATGGTATTATGGTGCTGGTGGTGACAAACAGCGTGAATAGTTAACTAATAGTAATAATGTCAAGGCCGACGCAACGCGGGAAGAAGCAGAAGCCGTGGGTCCGGGCGGTGGCGGCGGGCAGAAAAAAAGTTGGGTGAAACTTTTCGCTCTTCGCAACGATTGCCGCCTTTTCTGCTTCTCAGGCCTGCTGCCCCAAAGCTTCTCCAGCGTCACTTCGTCGCTCCAGCGGCTGCCAGGGCAATCATGACCACCTTCACACGGCCCGTGGCCTCCTCCATCGCGGGCATTGACTTCGGTGTCTACAACGATGTCGACATCAAGGCCATCTCCGTCAAGCGAATCCATAACCTTCCGACCTTGGATTCCTTCAACAACCCGGTTCCTGGCGGTCTCTATGACCCCGCTATGGGTGCATGGGGTGACCATGTGTAAGGCCTTCTTTTCTAATTACTGTCTATTTTTTTTCTTTCTATTGTTTTTTTCGATATTCCAAATTGGCATGCCGTCGTCGTATGCGGAATTGAACTGACAGCTTCTAGTTGCACAACTTGCCGTCAGACTTCATGGTCCTGCACGGGTCACCCGGGCCACATCGAATTGCCCTTCCATGTGTACAATGTCACGCATTTTGATCAGCTGTATCGTCTCCTCAAGGGCCAGTGTGCCTACTGCCATCGTTTCCAGTTGAGCCGAGCCAGCGTCAACGCCTACGCCTGCAAACTGCGACTGCTGCAATATGGGTTGGTGGATGAGGTCGCCGTGATCGACACGATGTGGCATAAGCACGGCGACAAGAAGAAGACTAAGAGCGGCGACGGGTCCGACAGCGAGGAGGAGGACGACGATGACGACGTGATGGAGAAGAGAAACACATACGTCAAGAAATGTATCCGCCAAGCGCAGGCCGATGGACGGTTGAGAGGTCTCATGTCCGGGGCGAAGAACCCCCTGGCTGCCGAACAGAGACGCGCTCTGGTCAGAGAGTTCTTCAAGGACATTGGCGCTCCCAGCAAATGCGCCAGCTGCAGCGGGTACGTGGTGTCTTCGGACTCTTTGGTTTCTTCAAGCTCTGCTTACTGATTCGGTCGCAGAATCTCGCCCGGGTTCCGGAAAGATCGGTCCTCGAAAATCTTCCGCAAGGCTCTGCCCGACAAGTCTCGCTATGCCATGATCCAAGCCGGTTTCCAAATACCGAACTCCCTAGTCCTTCTCCAGGAAGCCAAGCAGCTCAGTTCCAAGGGCAAGAAGGGTCTTGCGAATGGCGCGTCTGACGAAACACATGGAGCTGAGGAAGAGGTTGCGCGTGGCGCCGCTGTTCTGGCCGCAGCTGAGAAGAAGCAAGGTCCTGGTGAGAGCTCGCAGTACATGCCCTCGCCCGAGGTTCACGCGGCCATCTGCTTGCTTTTCGAGAAAGAGGAGGAGGTCTTGAACCTGGTCTACAACTCCCGCCCACTGCCGAAGAAGGAGTCCCAGGTCAGCCCGGACATGTTCTTCATCAAGAACATCCTGGTGCCCCCCAACAAATACCGTCCTGCCGCACAGCAGGGACCCGGTCAAATCCTGGAGGCTGGGCAGAACATCCCCCTGACGAATATCTTGAAGAACTGCGATGTCATCAACCAGATCAGCAAGGAGAGGCAGAGCGGGGGCGCCGAATCTGCCCTGCGGGTGCGGGATTACCGCGACCTCCTTGCCTCGATCGTCACGCTCCAGGATGCGGTCAACATGCTGATTGACCGTGAGCGTGGTAATATGTCTGGACCGGCCGCCGCCGCCGCCCCGATGGGTATCAAGCAATATCTGGAAAAGAAGGAGGGTCTGTTCCGGAAGAACATGATGGGAAAGCGTGTCAACTTTGCTGCTCGAAGTGTCATTTCGCCTGACCCGAACATCGAAACCAACGAAATCGGTGTGCCCATGGTCTTTGCCAAGAAGTTGACATATCCCGAACCTGTCACGAACCACAACTTCTGGGAGATGAAGCAGGCCGTCATCAATGGCCCGGACAAGTACCCCGGTGCTTCCGCGATTGAGAACGAGTTTGGTCAGGTCACCAACCTCCGCTTCAAGTCTCTCGATGAGCGGACCGCGCTGGCCAACCAGCTCCTGGCGCCTTCCAACGCGCGCACGAAGGGATCTCGCAACAAGAAGGTCTACCGCCATCTCACCACTGGAGATGTTGTCTTGATGAACCGTCAGCCTACACTCCACAAGCCGTCTATCATGGGTCACAAGGCTCGCGTTCTCCCGAACGAGAGAACCATTCGCATGCACTACGCCAACTGTAACACCTACAACGCCGATTTCGATGGTGACGAGATGAACATGCATTTCCCGCAGAACGAGCTTGCTCGCTCGGAGGCCATGATGCTTGCAGACGCCGACCACCAGTATCTTGTCGCGACTTCCGGTAAGCCTCTGAGAGGTTTGATTCAGGATCATATCTCGATGGGAACGTGGTTCACCTGCCGAGACAGCTTCTTCGACGAGGAGGATTACCACGAGCTTCTGTACAGCTGCCTGAGACCGGAGAACTCCCACACGATCACCGATCGGATCCAGCTCGTGGGCCCGACCGTGCTTCGGCCCAAGCGTCTCTGGACCGGTAAGCAGATCATCACGACGATCCTCAAGAACATCATGCCGCCCGATAGCGCTGGTCTCAACCTGAAGAGCAAGTCGTCGACTCCTGGCGACCGCTGGGGGGAGGGCAATGAAGAAGGAACCGTCCTCTTCAAGGACGGAGAGCTGCTCATCGGTATCCTGGACAAGAAGCAGGTTGGTCCCACCGCCGGTGGTCTGGTTGATGCCATTCACGAAGTCTACGGGCACACCATCGCCGGAAGGTTGATCAGTATCCTTGGTCGTCTGTGGACGCGGTTCCTGAACATGCGTGCTTTCACTTGTGGTATCGACGATCTTCGATTGACTGCGGATGGTGATCGCCTGCGCAAGGAAAAGATCAGCCAAGCCTCCGCCATTGGTCGCGAGGTCGCGCTGAAGTATGTCACCCTCGACCAGACTACTGTGCCTGACGAGGAGGCTGAGCTGCGACGCCGCATGGAGGAGGTTCTCCGCGACGACGAGAAGCAGGGTGGCTTGGATAGTGTTTCTAACGCCCGCACGGCGAAGCTGTCCACCGAGATCACGAAAGCCTGCCTTCCCGGCGGTCTGGTCAAGCCGTTCCCCTTCAACCAGATGCAGTCTATGACGATATCAGGAGCCAAGGGTTCCAGCGTCAACGCCAACCTGATTTCTTGTAACTTGGGTCAGCAGGTCTTGGAAGGTCGTCGTGTTCCTGTCATGGTCAGTGGAAAGACCCTGCCGTCTTTCAGAGCCTTCGACACAAACCCGATGGCTGGTGGTTACGTCTGTGGTCGTTTCTTGACTGGTATCAAGCCTCAAGAGTACTACTTCCACGCCATGGCTGGTCGTGAAGGTCTGATTGATACTGCCGTCAAGACCTCCAGATCCGGTTACTTGCAACGTTGTTTGATTAAGGGTATGGAGGGCTTGAGGGCGGAGTACGACACTTCGGTCCGTGAAGCCTCCGACGGTTCCATCGTGCAGTTCTTGTACGGTGAGGATGGTCTCGATATTACAAAGCAGGTCCACCTCAATGACTTCGACTTCTTGGCCTCGAACCACGTGTCCATCATGTCGCAGGTCAATCTGGCCAACGAATTCCACAGCCTGGAGAAGGAAGAGGTCACGAGTTGGCACAAGGATGCCATGAGGATGGTGCGGAAGACAGGCAAGGTCGACGCCATGGACCCTGTTCTCTCTCGCTACCACCCCGGAGGCAACCTGGGCAGTATCTCGGAACAGTTCTCGCAAGCACTTAAGAAGGTAAGGAACCGACACCCAAGTTGTAAGCTAGTGTAGCTAACACTTTCTAGTACGAGGACACCAACCCGGATAAGCTCCTCAAGGACAAGAAGAAGGACATCAAGGGTGTCGTCAGCAAGAAGGTCTTCAACACTCTCATGAACATGAAGTACATGAAGTCCATCGTCGACCCTGGTGAGGCTGTCGGTATTGTCGCCGGTCAATCCATCGGTGAACCGTCCACTCAGATGACCTTGAACACCTTCCATTTGGCTGGTCACTCCACCAAGAACGTGACGCTGGGTATTCCCCGCCTGCGTGAAATCGTCATGACTGCCAGTGCCCACATCATGACCCCCACGATGACGCTGATTCTGAACGAAGAGCTCCCCAAGGAACACTCCGAAAAGTTCGCCAAGGGCATCAGCAAGCTCACCGTCGCCGAAGTTGTCGACAAGGTCCAAGTCAAGGAAAGAGTCTCCACTGGAAACATGAAGGCTAAGATCTACGACATCGAAGTCACTTTCTTCCCGTCCGAGGAGTACACCGCGGAATACGCCATCACTACGAAGGACGTGCAAGTGACTCTGCAGCACAAGTTCATCCCCAAGCTCGTGAAGCTCACCAAGGCCGAGCTCAAGAAGCGTCATGACGAGAAGTCCATGAAGAAGTTCTCCGCTGCCCAGCCCGAGATCGGTGTCTCCATCGGCACCATCCAGGATGGACCTCGCGGCGGTGACGACGGCGACGAGCCCGCGGACGACGACGTGGAGGACGACGAGGACGACGCCAAGCGTGCCCGGGGCCTCCAGAACCGGTCCAACCAGGTCTCCTACGAGGCTGCCGAGGACGAGGAAATGGAACTGGTGCGCCAGCAGGACGACGAGGATTCCGACGACGACGAGGACGAGACCAACGCCGGCCCCAAACGCGATGCCGAGATGGACGACGCCTCCGACTCCGACTCCGACTCCGACAGCGAGACCAAAGACACCAAGCTCCGCGAAGAGGACATCAAGAACCAGCACCACGAAGTCACGAAGTTCAAGTTCGACCCCCGCAAGGGCGGCTCCTGCACCATCCAGCTGCAGTACGACATCTCGACCCCCAAGCTCCTCCTCCTGCCTCTGGTCGAAGAGGCCGCCCGCGCTGCCGTCATCCAGTCGATCCCCGGCCTCGGCAACTGCGCCTTCGTCGAAGCCGACCTGGTCAAGGGCGACCCTGCCCACGTCATCACAGAGGGTGTCAACCTGCTCGCCATGCGCGACTACCAGGACATCATCAAGCCCCACAGCCTCTACACGAACTCCATCCACGACATGCTGAACCTGTACGGCGTCGAAGCCGCCCGCGCCTCCATCGTCCGCGAAATGGACGAGGTCTTCAAGGGCCACAGTATCTCCGTCGACAACCGCCATCTGAACTTGATCGGCGACGTCATGACCCAGTCCGGCGGCTTCCGTCCCTTCAACCGCAACGGTCTCGTCAAGGATGGCTCATCCCCGCTGGCCAAGATGAGTTTCGAGACCACCGTCGGCTACCTCAAGGAGGCCGTCATCGAGCGCGACTGGGATAACCTCAAGAGTCCCAGTTCCCGCATCGTCGTCGGCCGCACCGGCACCGTCGGTACCGGTGCCTTCGACGTCCTTGCCCCCGTGGCGTAAAAATCTTTCTAGGTAATTGGCGTGCTATGCTATGCTGTGCTGTGCTACTGCTACTGCATTACATATTTTTATATCTTGGTTCCTCGTCCGTTCTTATGTAAATGTGTGCATTGTTTTTTTTTTTAAGTTTCATTGTATTTCTATTTTGTTTTCTTTTCCCTATGTGCTGTCCTTGTCTTGTCTGACGTGTCCAACGATCTCGATCTCTGCAGTTGTTCTTTTTCAGCGGGAATAAAGAAAAAGTTTCCTCCTTGACGCGGATAGCATTTCTTCCGAAAGTTCTGTTTCGTTCGAGTTGATTGTTTATTTGAATAAATAGTCCGAGCAGAATTCAATAGAAGAACACTCACTGACCTGACTGGGTACTGCAAGTAAAACCGCTCTCTCCCTCCTGTTCATTTATTCTCTTCTGAATGAATAGTGAATGGACAGTGGATGGATGGATGGATAGATAGATAGATAGATAAAAAAGACTGTGGGTTATGTTGTATCGTAGGTAGGAATTATATTGTACATTTTTTGACCAAATTGAAACACCAGACCAACCAACCGTGGTATCATGCATGTTATGCAAGGACTGTCAAAAAGGAAACAGAAACGAAACCAAGCTAGCTGATTTGCTTGGGAGCTTATGGGCGATGCATTTCAAAGAAAGAAAGAAGGAAAGAATGAGAGAGAGAGAAATCACTGAGCATCCAACATCATCAAATCTTCATCAATGTCATCATCAAATTCATCCGGCACAGCGCCATTCCTCGCCCCACTGGCATGGAGATTTACATCCGCATTTGCCATCATCTCCCGCTGCACCCTCTCCTGCTCCTGGATCTGCTTGGCGCGATGTCTCTCCAGATCAGCCAGACTCCAAGTGGAGATACCCTCCTGATCCCTCGCCTTGAAGGGCTGCGCCATCGTACGCAAGAAATTCTTCGCCGTGGCAACCGCCATATCCGTACTGAGATTCGTCTCACTCTCCAGCATGGCCTGACTGATCCACTTGGGGAGCTGGGTGCGTTTTTTCTGGAATCGCCGGTCGGCGAGGACCATGACGCCGTAGTCGTCTTTTCCGCGGAGGACGCGGCCGAGGCACTGGGCGGCGTGGCGCATGGCGTCGAAGGAGAGGAAGTCGTTTTCGCGGATGCGGTAGTTCTCGCGCAGGAACTCGAGACGGGCTTTGAGGATGCGCGACTCGGTGTATTGGAAGGGCACGCCGATGTTTATGACGGCGCGGCCGTAGTGGTGGTCGAAGTCGATGCCTTCGGAGACTTTGCCACGCGCGACGCAGAGGAGGATCGCGCCGCGGCCGTTGCAGCAGGCCGTGCGGTAGGTTTCGAGAGCGAGCGAGGATTCTTGCGCGTCCGGCGTTTCGACTAGGATTAGTTTGTAGTTCCAGATCGAGTCCAGGATGCCCATGCCTTGCCACATGCTGATAATGGATTCCATGTAGAGGTAGGAGGGGAAGAAGACGACGATGCCGTCGGGGGTGACTCGTGCGAATTCGAGGACCAGATTGCCGTAGTTTCGGACGACGCCGGGGTCGTTGCGGATTTGGAAGGAGGAGGAGATCTGGGCCTGGTCGGATCCGCGGGTGACGATCATGGGCAGGAAGGATCGGCGCGCGAGGGTCATGCTGTAGGATTCTTGGATGACTGTGTCGAAGCCGAGCATCTTCGGGTACATTTCGAGAGGGGACATGGTTCCCGACGTGATGATCACGGAGCTGAAGCGGTCGAATACCGGCTTGATGGCGATGGCGGCATCGAGGCAGGTGAAATGTAGGACTGGGTTGGGTACGGTGGCAGCTTCTGATTCGAATGGTTCCAGGATCAGAAGGAAACCTTTGTCGTAGGTTGCGACTAGAGTCGCGAACGTGGCGACTTCCTGGAGCGGTTGGTAGTCCTCGATGTTGATCAGTTCCAGGGTGCGCACTAGCGAGGTTAGTCGTTCGGCGCAGAATCGTAGGGGCTTCCGCTCGATGAAGGTGAGGTCTTTGACGTGCGTCAAGAACGAGGGGGCGTTTCGGATATGGTGTGCATGACTTTCATTCGGGTTTTCAGGTATTCGATGAATCGTTTAAGGAAGGTGATGAAGTGCTCGGCTCGTCGGATGTTTCCTGGCACGGCTTCCTTGAGTAGGTCATCCGGAAGGACGGGGTTTGAGATGAACTGGTCCTCTTCTCGAGCTTGCTCGGCCTCTCGCAGGCCTTCGACCAGCTTTGAGTATTCGTTCTGAAGCTTCTCCGCATCCGAACTCTTCATGTCGTTAATCTTCCGCTCCAGGTTGTTGGCCCCCCTCGTGGCTTTCCGCAGCGAATCTTCCGTCAAGTCGATACTCAGGGCCTCGATGCAGACGTTGTCGATGTTGTGCGCCTCGTCGAAGACCACTATGCAGTCCTTGGACAGTTCTCGGGATACTCGTTCGGCGATCTTCGGGTCGAGGAGGTAGTGGTAGGAGTAGATGATAACATTGCAGAAGGGCATCTATGAGGCGTGAGTATGCAAGGTAAAGGAGTCTCCAGGTGGGAGGCCTACCATGCGCCGGGCAGAAAAGTAGGGGCATTGCTTGTGCTCCTCTCCGTATTTGAGCAGCCCATCTAGGGTGAAGACGCCGGGGGGAACGAGGTTGTGCGGTTCGAGAAGATCCAGGTTCTATCAGAGTTATGAGACGGTCCACCATCATCCTGGAAGTTCCATACCTCGTGGTATACGCATAGATCGACATCCTCGCCCCTCTCCTTCTTCTCCTTGACGAAGCCGGCAGTTAAACTCCGGCAGCGCGCATCGACCACCGCACCACTCTTCTCCCGCTTGACGGACGGATGCAGACACAGGTTCTTTCGACTCGTCAGACCCAGCGCGCGGAAATCCTCCGTGTGCCCCAGCTGCTCTTCCCGGAACTTCATCAGCGCCTTCAGCTCGGCCAGGGCCTTTTCGATCTCGGACATGGTTCGCGAGCAGTAGATGAGCTTTCGGTGTTCAGGATAATGCTGCTGGTAGGCGACGATCAGCGAGAGCAGCGAGACGGTCTTCCCGGTGCCCGAAGGCATCTCCAGGACACAGTGACCCCCGGCGTCGAGGGTCTTTTTGAGGTCGCACATGTAGGCATATTGTTCGGGATAGATGCGAGGGTACGGGAAAAGGACGGGGAGGTCGCTAGGAGGCGAGAGTTAGCGCGGGGCCGTTTGGGGGAGGGAGGTCAGGATAGCGAGAATACCTACTCGATGAAGAATTTCATGGTGGAGGCGAGGGAGCGCGGTGCTCGCGGGGGGAGAGGGAGAGCAGCTGTTCAGCTGTTGCAGCTGGTGAGGCCTGGACGGGCTTCTAGAAGACTTGATCGAATCGGGAAGCGATGACGGGTGGTCACGTGCCGTGCCTGCCCGATAGGGACGCCGATAATGTAAGCCCGCCGCTTTTACTCGGTCCATCATTCATTCATTCATTTGACTGTTGAATGTCTTCAATTATAGCTGCTTCTACGCCTTGGGACGCTTCCTGTTGATACCCTCTCCTTTCCCTCTCCCTGCTTGGGCTTGCCCCTCTCCCTCTCCCTCCCCCTCCCCCTCCCCCCTCCTCCTCCCTCCCTCCTCCTCTTCCTCTCCCACACCGGATCTCCGCCCATTTCGTCATTTCGGACATCCCGCCAACCCCGCCTTACTATGAGCAAAAAGTTCAAGTCCCAGGCCTCCAGCAGCCGCGCCGCCGCCGGTGCTTTCGGATCGTTTGGCGGGTTCTCGAGCGCTTTCTCCAGCCAAGGAAGAGAGCCCTCTTCTCTTACATATGTGGCCGAACCCCCGGATCTTTCCCGGATATCGGAGGCGCAATTGGCCATCGCGTTCAAGAACTTCCTGAAGAAAGATGATGTCACACGGACCAAGGCTCTCGACGATCTGAGGGATCACGTTTTGGGAGTCGAGAGCCGCGGCGGGACCCTTGATGACGGGTTCCTGGAAGCTTGGGTAGGTTTATATCCGTGCCATGCGCACGAAACAGCTGCTGACCGTGGCTCGGCAGATCAAAATCTACCCGCGCGCATCTATAGATATCTCCCGTCGCGTGCGACAAACGGCTCACGCGACTCAAGGGGCGATTGCCTCCCTCGTGGGGAAACGCATTGCCCGCTTTCTACCCAAGGTCATTGGCGCGTGGATTGCGGGACTCTACGACAACGACAGGCCGGTTCATCGGTCCGCGGTGGAGTCGTTCACCCGCGTCTTCTCGACTGAGGAGAAGAGAAGTGGCGTGTGGAAGGTCTACCAGAGTGCCATTCTGGATTTCGTCGACGATGTCATCCTTCAGCAGACGGCTCTCACTCTGAGCGACGAGAGAACGGTCAAGCCCGACGATGCGCAGGCGAAATATGCGCGCGTGGCAGGGACTGCGCTGTTGCTGTTCAACCGGGTCATTGGTAGGCATATGGTCTTTCGATCGCCCCGAGTGTTTTCTAACGTGAATGTGCGCAGGGAACTCGACTCATGACGAACTGCAGAAGGATCTGCCTACGATTGAGAACCTCCTAGGAAGTAAATCCCTGTGGGCTCTCTCCTACCACGATGACCCCTTTGTCCGCAAGTCACTCTACATCCTTGCCCGGTCTGCAGCTTCCAAGGAACCGGAGGAGCTGGATTGGAAGCTCATCAGTGCGGCCTTGATCGGCAAGTCTTTGCACAGCTCGCAACTGGGCTCTGCGACAGAATTGTCTGAGACCGTTTTGCAGGTGACATCCGCAAGGCCTCAATTATGGACAGATGACTACTCTGGGAAGTCATCTTCCTCGAAAAGACTACTTCAGTACATCCAGAAAGGGTCACAGGGAGGACTGGGCTCGTTTTGGCCAAACCTATACCAACTGCTGCAGATTATCCCGTTCCAGACCCTGGCGAATATCGACCCGCAATCGGCCCCTGAAAGTACTCTGGGATTGTCGAGTGCGGTGGCACTGACAGAGTCGTTCCAGGAGGGCCTGAACTCAAGAGATGAGCCCCGACAGAATCGCGCCATTGGCTGGAAGGCCTACATTGATACTGTGATGTGGCTTGCGAGTCGGCTTGCTGAAGGCGACCGAGAGAGCTTCTTACGCGAGAGACTTTGCCTCCTGATACTACAACATGTCACGCCCCAGCAGGACCGTATTCAATGGACGCTTCCTCTCCCATCAGCTGAAGCTCTCTGCACAGATTGCCTTGTCTCGCTGACGACGCAAGGGTTTGAGTCGTGCTTGAAACAAGTGTGGACGCAGCTATCAGACGGCTTGCTCGAAGCCGTGAAACTCTCCTCGCCAGAGCAATCGAAGGACTTCCTGTCTTCCCAGGACGCAGTCTGCGCGCAAGCTGGGCGCTTCTTTGCTTTGGAGGCCTCATTGCTCTCACGTTTGGCGGAGAGTGACCATGAAGCCAGAGCATTAGAAATCTTCAAGAATGCAAACCTGCCCTTGCTTGATAGCTGCCTGGAAGTTCTGCATTCGCGGAACGGCAAGCCGTACGGGGCCGCTGCTGTCGTCGAAGAAACGATCCGCAGGGTCCCGCAGATCGCGCAAGGCTCGCAATCACTGTTGAGCTTTGTGCAAGAAGATGCCCCGGAACTCCTATCTTCGCCATCTGCGGACCGCTTGATATCTATCATCTTGTCTTGCCGATCGTGGGACGGGTTTGGCCCTAGCTTTGAGAAGGTCATCGAGCGAGTGGCGCAATCTGACCCAGAGTCGACAAACGCACATGCTGTCCAGAAGCTCCTCTCCACCCTCGACTTCCAAGAGGTGGACGAGAAGACCGGGCTGGTTTCTCTGATCATGCGGGCTCTAAACCGTGCCTGTAACGGCAGCGACCTGCACTGGTCGATCGTTATCGCGGTGCTCCAGAACCGTACGTCTCACGGAGAATTGGCAGATTCGATATTCCTGGCCATCATAGATGCCCTGTCTGAGGAGAGCACGGTCTTCGATACGCTGCATGGACTTTCTCGGGTTTCCACTTCTGTACCAAGCGCTGTCCGAAGCTTCCAGAGCGGAAGCCAGGGCTCCAAACTGACCGGAAAGCTGCTGTTCCTCTCGGAGTCATCGGAGGAAGAGGTGGCAAGTCTTGCTGAGACTCTGTCGAAGACCGTCAAAGAGTCGGTCGTCGGTGAGACAAGTGCCAAGTCAACGGTCGAGATTTTGCGGCATAACTTCGACAACGTCAACAACGAGTCGCTTTCGTAAGTATGCCAACAGAGACCATGGACAAGTGGCTAACTATTCCAGGATCGAATCTTTGTGTGGAATTGCGGAAGAGCTGCTCCACAACATCAAGCCAGAGGATATTGGTCGAGTAGCAAAGGATATCCTGCCGTCCCGCCAGGCTTGGGAGCAATCCCTGGGGCCTTTTCTTGAACTTCCTCCTCGGTCATCGGCCGCGATCACCAGTCCGATTGGGGGTGCCGTCCACCTGGTGGATCGTGCTCTACCGGCCACATTCTCAGAGCGCTACGAACGTGTTGCGCGTGATTCAAACAACTGCTCGTCCGCGTTCAGGTTGGCTTATTACACCGTCAAGATTCTCTCTTCGTTTGATCTTGCTGGACGCCTTGGCACTGAAGAGCTTGAGACGCTATTTTGGAACGTGCCTCTGGCGGTGCAGCTCGTTGACGACGACTTGAGCATCCAGAACTGTAACGGAATCACCGGAATCACGCATCCGGAGCAGCGGGAGGAGTACATGGAAGTAGTCAACGATGGTCGAAAGGTCATCAATGGCTGGGCTCACTCGCAAGACCACAATGCAGGACAGACAGTCGCTTCCATTCTTTCAGCTTTCTGGAAAGACAGAATCGAGAAGCTGGATGGCCTTTCTCCCTCCGACTATCAAGTCGGGGTAGCCTTTGTGAGGATCATGGATTCTCTGGACACCTCAGACAAGCATCGGTCCACGGACGAGGTGACACAGCTATGTCGCGACATGAGAAAAGCCAATACAATTCACTCGGCTTGTTTGGTGGCCGTTCTGCGACACTCGATCCTGGCAAACCCTGCCGGTACACGACTGTGTAACGAGTTTGTCGCCGACTCTACTGGGCTGAAGCCCCAGCAAGAGAGTACAGATGGTAGGTCAGGCCAGATTACTCTGGAATCCCGCTAATGTAGTTTAGGCCTCCGAAAGCTGGTGCTGCTGAACCTCTTATTATCAGGGGCAGAAGAAGCTGCCGCTTCCATCCCAACGCAGCGTCTGGTGTTCCTGATCAACCATCTCATCCAATGTCTCCAGTCTAGCATGCCTCTCAGCCTCAAAACCGAAATCCTGCAGACCTTGGCAGTTATGCTGCCGAACATTGTGGAAATCTACGGCTCTCACTGGGAGAAGTGCATCGACATCATCAGTACGACATGGCAAGAAATCGGTGGCGGCGACGAAGCAGTCCCCGCGCTGCAGGCGTCGTTCAGACTTTTTGCTCGTATCAAGGCGATCGCAGCCGACGATGAGAGCAACGATGATGTAAAAGACGCATGGTCCGATGGAAAGACGAGACTGTTTAACAGTCTGGCATCGACGTTAAGGAAATTCGGTGGGTTCCTCTTCGCATACCAGGTTGTATATACGGTTATACTGACTGGATAGACTCGTCAACTACTTTCCACCAACCGCGAGACGTCGCTGTCGACCTCCTATGCCGCCTTCTGAACGCCATACCCATTGAGAACTTGGAAGACGTGGGCAAGTTCTTCCCGCTGCTGACGGCACAGAGCCCAGCTGTGCAGCGGGCGGCCTACACTGTTCTCCACCGGTACATCCCGAGCGTGCAGGAGCAGGTGTCTTTCGATGTGGCACTGTCCAAGTCGACAATCGGGCTGCCCGACGAGCTCATGTCTCTGCTGCTTGAAGCGCCAACGATGGATTCCGTCAACGCCGCCTATGGCGACGACCGGATGTGGGCCGAACTGCGGTCGTATCTGCTGAGCTGGAAGATCGTCTTCGACCACTTCGTGAACGCGGTATGTTCGGTGTTTTCTCAAATCGACCCTCGCTAATAAGCCATAGTCTCTCACCGTGCAAGAGAACTACGTCACCAGCATCAAGGAGAACGAGAGCCTCAGCCCGCTCCTCGAATTCACCTTCGACTTCCTCCAGCGATCCGGCGGAAAAATGGTCGATGCATCCCGGTTCGACATCCGCTCCTTCGAGCCCGACCAATCCGACACCCCGGAGAAAGAAATCCAATGGCTCCTCATCCACATCTACTTCCTGTGCCTGAAGCACCTCGCCAACATGACCAAGGCATGGTGGCTGGACACGAAGAAGCGCATCAAGGGACCGGTGGAAGCCTGGACCGAGAAACACGTAAGCCAGCCCGCAACACACCATCACACCAAACTAACAACCTCCAGATCTCCCCCTTGGTGATCGAAGAATCCCTCCGCGGCGTGACGGAGTGGATGTCCACGCAGGACCCGAACGAAGAGCGCGCCCTGAACGTGAAGATCTCCGCCAAAACCGCCGAAATCATCGCGAGCATCCCCGTCGACGAAGAATCACCGCCGGTCGCGCTCTCCCTCTCCCTGCCCCCAGCCTACCCGCTGCGGCCCGCCCTGGTCGTCGGCCGCAGCCGCGTCCTCGTCGACGAGAAGAAATGGCGCAGCTGGCTCCTCACGATCCAGGGCGTGATCATGTTCGCCAACGGCAACCTGGTCGACGGGCTGCTGGCGTTCCGGAAGAACGTGCAGGGCGCGCTGAAGGGCCAGAGCGAGTGCGCGATCTGCTACTCGGTTATCTCGACGGACATGCAGACGCCGAATAAGCGGTGCGCGACCTGCAAGAATACGTTCCACTCCGTGTGTCTGTTCCGCTGGTTTAAGAGCAGTAACCAGAGTACGTGCCCGTTGTGTCGGAACAATTTTGTGTATGTATGAGGGGACTGGGTGTGTAGTTGGATGGATATAGACATGCATTATTTCAAGCTATTTGCCTGGTTTTATTGGATGTAGTGGTTGTAGGGCTTTTAGGGCAAGACATTTATGAGTGGACCAAACTAACCACGAAAAAAAACCTTCCCTCCTCAATCCTGCCCTATCCATCATGTACTGCCAATGTCCTGCCACTCCAGCGGATATAACCGGAGAAGTCCGTATAACTAGTGTGGGGCCTCGGCGCGGGGCCCAAACTCCCCCACCCATCCAATCCAGCCAGAAGCTGCCGAGCTTCACCTTTTATCACTCCCCCGCCATGTCCGCCTCCCACATCCCCAACCTCAACACCCTCCGTCGCGGCGCGGGTCGCGGCCGGTTCCGTGGTCGCGGAGGACCAGGAGCAGCAGGCGAAAATGCCAGCGGAGCAGGCCCGGCGCAGGACCGCGTGGTCCAGGGCACCGACAATGACGCCAGCGTGTCGCGACTGAGCGCCGTCAGTCTGGGATATCTCGAGGACCCGTTTGCGCAGGCATTGACCGGTCCGGGGATGGAGACGAGACGGATGCCTATTATCAATAGAGGTATACTTTCCCCTTCAATCCATGTCTCCCTCTATTACCGTCATCCCTAACCAACCCACCAACCTCCTAGGAACCTACGTCCGCACCACCGCCATCGACCACCTCGTCCACCACTTCCTCTCCTCCCCATCCGCTACACAGAAAAAACAAATCATCTCCCTGGGCGCCGGCTCCGACACGCGAGTCTTCCGACTACTCTCCTCCCGCCCCCGGCCGGACATCATCTACCACGAGCTGGACTTCGCCGTCAACACGACCTCCAAGATAAAATTCATCCGCGCGTCGCCTCTGCTTCAACGGAGTCTGGGGCCTGATGTCACGATCTCTCCTGCTGGGGATGCTCTGCACTCGCCGGAGTACCATCTGCATCCGGTTGATTTGCGCACGTTGGCAGCTGCAGCTGCAGCTTCGACGCCAAATACAAACAAAGATATCCTCCCCTTCGTCGACACCACCCTCCCCACCCTCCTCATCTCCGAATGCTGTCTTATATACCTCACTCCCACCGAAGCAAGCGGTGTGATCCGGTACTTTACTGAGGTTCTTTTTCCTGCTGCCGCCACCACCACCACCACCACTACCCCCCCAGACCGGCCAACAGTACGACCCCCCTCGGCCTAATAATCTACGAACCCGTCCGCCCGAACGACCCCTTCGGCCGCACCATGGTGTCCAACCTCGCGACGCGCGGGATCCAGCTACAGACGCTGCAGCAGTACGCGACGCTGGAGGCGCAGCGGGGAAGGCTCCGGGCGCACGGGCTCGCGGACGGGCAGGGGCGGCGGACGTGGACTTTATTTGGGAGCGGTGGGTGGGGGAGAGGGAGAAGGAGAGGGTGGCGCAGGTGGAGATGTTGGATGAGATGGAGGAGTGGAGGTTGTTGGCGAGGCATTATTGTGTTGTTTGGGGGTGGAGGGAAGAGATGGATCTGGAGAGGGGGATGGGGGTGTTTGGGGGTGGAGGGGGTGGAAGGGCAGGTGGAGTAGGATAGATAATACTTACAAGGTACGGAGTAGGGCTCTGTCTGTGCCATCTGTCTGAGGGTCTGCGTGTCTGTGCCCATGGCATGTTTCCTACATACCCACCCAAGTAGGCAGGAGGATGGGGGAGCCATGTGAAAGACATACAAGTGGGTGGTGTTTGTGGTGTGATGAACGTGGGCACCTGCAGAGATCATTGTCAATTATTGGCCGCCATGGTGCGTCTACCTACACGGCCCAGGTATATACCAGTACGTATATACTAGTTAACTATACTGAACAAATCAAACCAACAAACCAAGCGCACAGTAGCTATCTATCTATCTATCTATCTCGTAGAACAAACAACCAAAAGTATCCATCCATACAGACAGATAACAGACCAACTAGCAAAGACTATTTGCCCACCCGCCGAGCGACTAGTTTCTCTCTGCCACCCAGGCACGGCACCGTCATTGGTCCCCCTTTTCGTGGTTTGCCTGTCGCGCAATGACTCGCCTGCGCACCGCGGGCTGATCTGCTCGGGCCTGGACTGGTGATCTTTCTCGCATGAGGAAGTCAGGTTTGGCCACGCGAGTACTATTCCCACCTGGGTCGTGTGGTGCGGTGCCTAAGTACTCCGTAGGTGTAGGATGGTCGGAGATAAGCTGGTAATCTGTCGATGAATATTGGATATTGGATATTGAATCTTAATGATGACAGTACGGAGTGCTCCGTAACTCTATACTCGATGCTCAACTTGAGTGAGCTGTATACTTAATACCCCGTACCCCGTACCAGTATTTACTACCACCAGATAACTACATACTAGACAGAGGAGTCAATCAGGGTTCGGGGTTCGTCCCCTGTCCCCTGTCCCCTTTTGACCGGGCACCCCGGGCACCGACCAATCCGCAACAGGCTGTGGATCCCCCACCCACGAACTGCCGGGGACGTAGCCCTTGCGCAGCCGCTGATTGGCAGACCCCTGAGACCGCACGGCCGGCGATGGAGACGGCAGCCCCGATTGGGAAAGACGGGTGGGCAGGATTGGCTTCAGGCCATCCCAAAGCGGCAATGCGCGGGGGACTCGTTCTTGAGGCTAGCAGAGCCGACTGCAGCTCCCTTTTCTCTTTTCTGGGGCTGTCTCGCTCGTTGAGAGTCGAGCTGGTGTTTCGTCTCTCTTTTTCTCTCTTTTTCTCTCTCTCTCTCTCTCCTCTCCTCCTCTCCTCCTTCACCCCAGTCATTCGTTACCTGTCATACTGACCATAGTCCTTCTTTCTCGCCTTCGGGCAATAACATCAGCTGTTATCAGCTATCGGTCATATTCGATCTGATCTGTCTGTCTATATATCCTATTCCATACTTCCTATCTGTATATACCCACCAGACCGACGCCATCATGAAGTCCAGTAGCGCTGCGGCGGCCTTGCTCGTCATCGCGACCGTCGAGGCAGCCAAGCATGCCCACGGCCACGGTCACGACCACAGCCACCGCTCCGTGGCGGACGCCCCCGCGGCCAAACGGGGCAGCAGCTGCCAGTTTCCCTCCGGGGCTGGCCTGGTGGCCGTCACGCCCAACGAGCTGAACGGCGGCTGGGCCATGAGCCCGGACCAGGAGTGCCAGCCGGGCGGATACTGCCCGTATGCGTGCCCGGCGGGGCAGGTGTCGATGCAGTGGGATCCCGAGGCCACCTCGTACACCTATCCGTTGTCGATGGTGAGTAGGCATCGTGCTGGAGTCTGAGGGACGGGCTGACCGGTCTGATCTAGAATGGAGGCCTGTACTGCGATGAGAACGGCGACATGCAGAAGCCCTTCCCGGACAGGCCGTACTGCGAGGATGGCACCGGCGTGGTCAGCGCGAAGAACAAGTGCTCCGAGCAGGTCTCGTTCTGCCAGACCGTGCTGCCCGGGAACGAGGCCATGCTGATCCCGACTCTGGTCGACGAGCTGGTCACCCTGGCTGTGCCTGGCACGAGCTACTGGTGTGAGACGGCGGCACAGTAAGTTTTGCCCTGTGTTGGGGGATGGATGGATGGATGGTACTGACGGATCGGCCAGCTTCTATATCAACCCGCCTGGTTACAGCACGGAGACCGCCTGTGTTTGGGGCACCCTGGAGAACCCGTTCGGCAACTGGTCGCCGTACGTCGCCGGCGCCAATACCGATAGCACCGGCAACACGTTCGTCAAGATCGGTTGGAACCCGATCTACCTGGAGCTGACGACGCCGTTCCGCGATGTTATTCCCGACTTTGGTATCGAGATCGAGTGCGAGGGCAGCGGCTGCAACGGGCTGCCGTGCAGTATTGACCCGGCTGTGAATGGGGTGAATGAGATGACGGGCTCCAGCACGGACGGGGCGGGCGGTGCGGCTTTTTGTGTGGTGACGGTGCCCAAGGGAGGGAAGGCCAACATTGTGGTCTTCGACAAGGGGGGGAGCAGCGGCGGCAGCAGCAGCAGCAGCAGTGTCGGCAGCGTCGTCAGCAGTATCTCGACCAGCGTTCCCACCACGAGCAGCGTTGCTCCCAGCTCGACCAGCAGCAGCAGCATCAGCACCAGTACTAGCACTACCAGCACCAGCATTAGCACCACCAGCACTACCCCGACCCCGACCAGCACCAGTACGACTGCCAGTTCCAGCTCCAGCTCCAGCTCCAGCTCCAGCATCTCCATCAGCACCAGCTCCGTCATCGTCCGACCAACCCCAAGCTGGACACCATCCAGCTGGAAGCCCATGTCGACGAGCGCCGCGCTGAACCGCACGTCGGCCAGCTATGTGTACAAGGGCCATGCGCTGGTGGAGACCGGCGCGTCGTATGTGCACGCGGCAGCCAGCGCGAGCTCCAGCTCCAGCTCCAGCTCGAGTGAAGCGTCGGGGTCGTCGGCGACGCCGTCAGTCGTGACGGAGGGAGGGGCCGCCAGCACAGCGGTGTCCCGACTGAGTCTGATCCTGGCGGTGGTGGGGGCGATGGTGATGGTATAGAGAGAGCCTATCTTGTGGTTCTTCTGTCTGATTGTATTCTTCTGGTTTCTTCTTCTGGTTCTTCTTCTGGTTTCTTCTTCTGGACATTGGGTATACCCTTTCATGATTGACGTTCTTGTATATGGTTGTTGATGAGTAGTATATTAATGTATATTGGTAATTAAGTCGCGAATTGAATATAGTGATAAGTTATGGTTGACATGAAGTATTCAATAGCTGACGAGAAATCTTTTATTAAATAAATAAGTAGTATTAATTTGACAGCTAACAGTCAACAAATGAATTGAATTAAATAAATTGAATGAATTGAATGAATTGAATGGAATAAAGCATGGACAAACAAGCGGAGTACCCAATCCAGCAGCCAGACACCAACCCCCAATACCATCTATCTATCTACCCACCCACCCACCTACCTAAAGGGGTCAGTCTAGAACCCCATCTGGAACAATGACCATGACCATGACCATCATCATTATGATTCTGGTTCTACTTAGTTTAATTATCACCCCATCCATCGCCCATCCAAGAATCCCAGTCCTGACGTCACGTCTACGCCAGGCTTGGCGGGCCGTCATCAACCAGCCCTCCAACCCTCCAACCCTAGTAAGGGACCTTACATATAAACCAGCACAGGTCATACATTGATCAAATGCATTTCATACACTCGATTCTAACCCTTCCAACCCAACAACAACAACAACAACAACATAAAAAAAAATAATATAATATAAGATATATAAAATGTCCACAACACAAGGCAAACCCCTCGACCCCTACGGGGCCAAAACGCACGAATCGGTCCCGGTGGACGAGAAAATCGCCGACCTGACGAGCTTCATCTCGCGCACGAAATACGGCATGCTGACCACCAAGGCGTCGGACGGGGAGCTGCTCGCTAGTCGCTGTATGGCGTTGGCGGGGATTGTATGTTTCTTTTCTTTTCTTTTCTTTCTTTCCCTCTTCTGTCTCCCTCTCCCTCTCCCTCCCTCTCTCTCTCTCTCTTATATAAATCCAATCACATCCCAACCATCTACCCCCCCCCTTCCCCATCTATAGTAACCCCACACTATCAATCCCAATCTCAACCCACCTAACCACATAATTAATGAAAAAAAAAAAAAAAACAGGACTCATCCATCGATCCCATCCTACACACAAACCTCCACACGCCCAAGACCCTCGACCTGCGCACCTCCCCCACACTCACAAACATCACGTTCCTGGATGCGGCGACCGGCGCGTGGGCGTCCCTCTCCGGCACCGCGCACATCCTGACCGATCAGGCCTCCATCGATAAGTACTACACGCCGGCGCTGGGGGCGTGGCTGGGCGATCTGGGCGACGGGGTGCATGATGGGGGGCCGGGCGATCCGCGGATCGGGGTGATTCGGATTGAGGTGGTGGAGGCGGTGCATGCGGTGGCCAGGGGGGTGGGGGGTACTTGGGGTGGTGGGCAGGGCGGTGGAGACGGTGAGGAGCGTTGCTGTTGCTGGGGGGGAGGTGCCGGGGGTGATGGGGGTGAGGGAGGTGAGGAGGGGGGAGGTGGAGAGTTGTGAGTTTTTCTCTTTTCTTTCTTTCTTTCTTTCTTTCTTTCTGGGGGATGAGTGAGCGAGTGCTGACTTGTATAGGGCGGAGGGCGCATCAAGGACAGAGTCAGGGTGTTTGAGTGAGAAATTGAGAAATGTGGATTGAGAGTGAGGGGGTGTATATCGAATCGAGCTGGTGAGTCAGGTGGGTATGCTGAGGTGAATAGTAGAAAGAGAGAGTCAAAGTCAAGACATGTATTCTTATATAGTACATTACTAGGCAGATGATCTGATATGTTCCAGTCCCGCCTGTATCATCGTGGGTATCTCAAATCAAATGACGCCAACCCCAGACCAATGCGCCGTATTATCATTAAATCTAGAGTGTGTCAATATATATCAACACAACAGATAGAACACATCAAAACTCACCAGTCGTAAAGGCATCCGCGCAGGCAGCCGCCCATTGTGCAGCAGCATCGCGATGTTCTTGTTCGGCGTCGCCTGCAGCTTGCGATACGCCTCCCGAATATGCCGCGGCTCGACCGGCGTGCGGCCCTCCTCGGGCGGGTCGAACAGCCCCGTCTCGCGCTTGCGCTTCTTCATGCTCTCGCCGTTCTCGCCGCCGCGCCGGTTCTTCTCGCGGTCCTCGCGCTCCTTGACCTTGAGCGCCTCCTCCGTCAGGGTCTGCACGATCTCGAACGTCAGGAATCCCAGGATGTCGACGATGTCGTCGTTCGGCTTCGACTCCGTCACGATGCCGAACCCCGCCCACTCGCGGAATCGCTTGCTCTTGCGGTACGTGAACGACGCCTGCCGACACTCCGACCAGAACACGTACTCCTCCTTGGTCATGTGCTTGGTGCGCTCGTCCGCCGCCGCCAGGCGCTGCAGCGTCGCGTAGTTCTGCTCCTCCTCCTCCTCGTCTTCCTCGTCGTCGCGCTCGGGCACCTGCACCGAGTAAAAGCTGTTCACGTCCCACGCCAGCCCGACGCGCGCGCGCTTGTTCTTGGGCTTGGACGCCACGTCCTGCGGCCCCGCCGCGACGCCGCCGGCCATGGGATCGTCCGCGGCGGCAAAGTCGGCTGCATCCGCGCCGCCCTTGTCGTCGGAGTCTTTGACGTTCTTGCGCACGTCCTTCCACGACAGGAAGGTCTTGAGTCGGGACACCTTGGCCTTGTCGTGGCGGATCAGAAAGATCAGGTCGTCGGTGGAGATGGAGCGCACGCCGCGCCGGGTCGCCAGCGTGGTGCTTCGCGCGAGCTGCGGATATTAGCATGATCCAGCCAACGAAACGGATGACTTACGATTTCGACCACTTGCTGACGGACAATCTCCTCGATCAGGGTCGTGGTATCAACGGATGGCTCGGCAGTTTCTCCAGAGACGAACATCATCTGGCGCAGACGGTGGGTTAGCCTGTCTCGGAACATTTCCTTGGTCTCCTGCTGCTGCTGCTGCTGCTGCTGCTCCTGCTCCTCCAGTGTAGAGTCTTCCTCGACAGACAGAGGGGCATCCATGCTTGACTGCTTCTGACGCGACTGCGTGTGTGCATCATGGAGAGAGCCACTTGATGTGAGGTGTATTAAACACAGGACAAAGCAAACGGGAGTGCAAACGCAGGTGGTCATTCACTGGCATCTGCGAATGACCCCACACGATGCTCCATCTCCATCCCCTCCATCCCCAGGCTCACCACCCTCACCCCTCAATAGGCCTGTCAAAGTATAACAGGGCGCTATTGAAATGCCGAGGCAGCAACCAGCAGCAGCCCAGGAGCCAAATGAGAGACTCAGAGAGCAGAGCTAAAGAGACGGCTTACCTGCTGGATCTCCTGACGATACTTGGGGGTTTTGTCGGAAGACATGATGGTAATCAAACGCAGCCACCATGCATGACCCCCACGGACAAACTGTCAGCGCAACAGGCCGGATAATGCGCAGTGACACCGCCGTAATCGGGGAGGATGTTCTTCAGACGGATATGCTGAGCAGAAGAGGGGGTAGTAGTAGTAGGAGTAGTAGAAGTAGAAGTGACACTGACGCGACAGTCATCCCGC
Organism: Aspergillus heteromorphus CBS 117.55; assembly: GCF_003184545.1. Lineage (NCBI taxonomy): Eukaryota > Fungi > Ascomycota > Eurotiomycetes > Eurotiales > Aspergillaceae > Aspergillus > Aspergillus heteromorphus. Next base: position 112,868 of record NW_020290449.1, read on the forward strand.
GGATCATCGGTTGATCCGGTGCCGCCCGCCCGCATCGGATTGGAGAAGTTTGGAGAGTGGGGTTCGCCTTCAATTCCTCTTCTACACACCACACCACACCACACCCGTCACTATGCTGTACCTCGTGGGACTCGGCCTGGCCGATGAGACCGACATCACCGTCCGCGGCCTCGAGGTCGTCAAGAAGGCCGAGCGCGTCTACCTCGAAGCATACACCAGCATCCTGCTCGTCGACAAGGAGAAACTAGTGAGTGCCCATCCCCCTCCCCTCCCCTCCCCTCCCCAATTATCCGTGCGCATGGCTGACTGGAGTCCTTGGTTCAGTAGGAAGCTTTCTATGGACGGCCTGTGATCGAGGCCGACCGCGAGAAGGTCGAGAGCGCGAGCGATGAGATCCTCGCCGGCGCCGACAAGGCCGACGTCGCCTTCCTGGTCGTGGGCGATCCCTTCGGGTATGTTTTTCTTCCCGCCCTTTCTTTCCGGTCAGACGAGGGGAGAGATAGAGGCGGATTCTGAGCTTCATCCAGCGCCACCACACACACCGACCTCGTCCTCCGCGCCCGTGAACTCGGCATCGAATCCAAGGTCATCCCCAACGCCTCCATCATGTCCGGCATCGGCTGCACGGGGCTGCAGCTGTACAACTTCGGACAGACGGTCAGCATGGTCTTCTTCACCGAGACCTGGAAGCCCTCGTCGTACTACGACCGCGTCAAGGAGAACGCCGGGCTGGGCCTCCACACCCTGGTGCTGCTGGATATCAAGGTCAAGGAGCAGTCGCTGGAGAACATGGCGCGCGGCCGCCGGGTCTACGAGCCCCCGCGCTACATGACGGTCGCGCAGTGCGCCGGCCAGATGCTGGAGACGGAGGAGGAGCGACAGGAGGCCGTCTTCGGGCCGGACAGTCTGGCCGTGGGTGCGGCGCGGGTCGGCGCTGCGGACCAGAAGCTGGTCGCGGGAACCCTGAAGGAGCTGGCGGAGGTGGAGATGGGACGTCCCCTGCACAGTCTGGTGTTGCTGGGCAAGCGGGCGCACGATCTGGAGAAGGACTACATCCGGCAGTTTGCTGTCGACCCGGCCACCTTCGATGCCGCGTGGCAGAAGGGCGAGTACGGCACCATGTAAGCCGGCGGGGGAACGCCCCGAGATGAGATCAAATGAGATGGATTCATCACGCCAATGAAACTGCTAATGATCCACACGATGACACCAAACCAGCTTGATGAGTTCATCCAAAGTTGACGTTTACCGTTAACCAACCAACCAACCATCCATCCATCTATCACGCCGTCCTCCTCCCAAAAAGCCTCGTAAACCGTTCCGGAAGTCGCATCTAAACCACATTAGCCATCTCCCACCAACAAACAAACAAGCAAAGCACAATCATAAAAAAAAAACCCCTACCGTAGCAGAAGAAGGCGTCGCCGGCGGCGTCTGCGTCTGATCACTCGCATACCCCCCTCCCCATCCCCATCCTCCCCACCCTCCTCATCCTCCTCAAACCCCTCCATATCCCCCTCTTCCTCCTCATCAGGTGGAAACCACCTCTCCGGATCCCCATTATAAACAATATACCACCCGATCCTCTCCCCAGCGGCATACTTATCACGAAGCTCGACCAACGCCTCCGCCTCCTTGTCATCCAACGGCGACTCCTTAAAGATCTCCTCTGGGGTCCAGCTGGTCTCGCCGCTGGGCGCGCCGCCCGCCTCCGGGATGGAGAGCACCTTGGCGCCGACGTACGCGTACGGCTTGCTGACCGCGTCGTCGCTCGTGTCCTCGGGGTCGTACTGCTCGATGAACTGTAGTTGGGGGAGGCGGTCGATGATCCCCGCTTCGGTCTTTTGGAACGAAGACAGCAGCAGTGAGGTCGTGAGTGGCTGTTGGAGGTATTCGGCTGTCGCTTCTTCTAGGTTGTGCAGTACGATGTACACGCGGATGCCGGTGAAGCCGGCGCGTGGCCAGCGGAAGCCATAGAGCATGTAGACGGGCATTTTGGGGGAGGTCTGGGGTGGTGATGGTGTATGGGGTGTTTTCGATTGAGGGTGGGGGTGAGGGTGGTTCACATTCTTTGCGGAGAAGTGGTCAGGGGGCGAGGCGCATCGTATCTAGATGTGTGTGTGTGTGTGCGTGTGTGTGTGTGCGGTGGGTGAAGGTGGAGGCAGGCTGGAGTGAGTGAGAGTGGTACAACGGATATGCAGGTGCAGCACTAGATAGATAGATAGATAGATGACTGGTTGCCACTGCTGGATGTTGGTGGTGGTTCTTTGTTCCTCCCAACCTACGTACGTATATATGTAAATCACACTGCTCCAGATAAGACATCTAATCTCCATTGACACCAGCAACAGATGGCTAGAAACCCGACGATCTCTCGATCTGACAGCCAGGCGGTCAGCACCGGCAGTATCGAGTCTCGAGGCCGCAGCCGCCATCGACCGAATGAATGCATTCGACTCGACTGACCCCTCACTCCCCTCACTTCCCTCCCTCCCCTCCCATCCACCTGTCTGCCTCCCATTCCAACCACCGGGATGGTTCTGTCGTTCATCCTCGTCCAGAATCGCCAGTACGCTTTACCCGGTCCCTTCCCCGTCCGACGCACATACAGATCCCAATTAACGATGTCATCCGGAACAGGGGCAAAACGCGCCTGGCGAAGTGGTATGCGCCGTATAGTGTAAGTCTCCGTCATCGGCACCAATCGCCTCATTCTCGAGCAGTCGCTAATTGGTCGCAGGATGAAGAGAAGGTCAAGCTAAAAGGCGAGGTTCGTCTTGGGATTTCATTCCGTCCTCTCAGTCTCCGATGACACCCACCCCATATCCATATCCATCCCCATATCCATATCCATATCCATATCCAAAATCCAACAACCACCAAACCACACCCTCATCTACACAACGCAACACACCCCAACAAACCAACCCACTCACCACCTAACACCAACACCCCCAACACAACAGGTCCACCGCCTCGTCGCCCCCCGCGACCAGAAATACCAATCCAACTTCGTCGAGTTCAAGCGCAGCACCAAGGTCGTCTACCGGCGCTACGCGGGCCTGTTCTTCTGCGCCTGCGTCGACGCCACCGATAACGAGCTGGCCTATCTCGAGGCCATTCATTTCTTCGTCGAGGTGCTGGATCAGTTCTTTGGGAATGTCTGTGAGCTGGATTTGGTGTTTAATTTTTATAAGGTGGGTTTTCTTTGTATTCTTGTTTTTGGGGGGTATAGGGTACAGATTGGGGTTGGGTTGGGTTGACTGTGTTGGATGGGATGAGAAGTGGGAAAGGAGGGATATGTGGATGGATGGATGGATGGACGGTTTGGCTGACAATCCCAGGTATACGCCATTCTGGACGAAGTGTTCCTGGCTGGGGAGATCGAGGAGACCAGCAAGCAGGTTGTGTTGACGCGGTTGGAGCATCTGGATAAATTGGAGTGAGGGTGACATCATTGATTCAAGAGATTGGGGAGAGAACAGAAGAGACATTAATCAGGATGGTGATGGGAAGGAAGAAGAGAGGGGGCGAAGACGAGAGAGCGAACAGGAAAGGAGAGGAAAAGCGCAAGAGGGAAGAAGTATATAGGGCAGCCTCAGGCTACATTCGCATACATGGCCACGGACATGGTCATGACAGGAGTTATGGATTTCTGGGACGGTGTGCATTTCACATCCGGGCGTGTTGTCTTAATCATACATACGATCATATTCTATTCTATCACATCAACTATTGCCCTAGACCTAGTACTTGCTTCAACTCCATACCGCGAGTTCAACCCATTAACCCAAACGATACAGTATAAACAAACAGTATACCCAGTCCCAACCAACTCAGCCCATCTCTACTTAGTACATAGTATGATATATTAAAACCCAGTCTCCTCCAGAGTCCATAATTCACAACCACCAGCCCTATATCTAGTACTACTATCTATAATATAGTATACATACCCACCGTTCGCAGGGTCTTTCCAGGGTCCGTCCCTCAGGGTCCAACAGACATGCGCGGTGCATTTTTATTTATTTATTTATTTCATATTTATTTCTCTCTCATTTTTTATTTTTATTTTTTTATTTTTAAAGATATGGCCATTTAGGGGCAGCCTGGAACCAACATCTCCTCTCAACAGCCGACATCGACTGCCGCGAGAACAAGTTGACAGCGGAGCAACCCGAGACATTTGCCCATCCCTCAGCCCTCAACTGAGACCGGGCCAACTCGATCGCGACCTGGCCATGCACGATGCAAGATTTAAGCTTATTTGGAGGTCTCAGCCAGATAAGCAATATCTACTAGATAGATATCACTCTGCTCTACGGAGTACTGAGGGTTAAGACCGTTGGTGGGTGGTGGTTGGTAGATACTATAGTTACTATGTGTGTTAGATAGTTATCAGCTGGCCGGTCAGACGGTCACCCGGCCGGAGCCTTCACCATCAGTAGAGCAAATGAGGTGATTGCCTGCGGCGATTGCGAGCGTCATCACGACGATGGTGACAACGCTCTTGGCAAGACTTACTTAAGAAGCTGATGCCCTGGGCTTTCTCTTTCTTCACCTGCTTGGAGTAACTCGTCCATTCATCCATCCCATCTTGCCATATTCTCTCGACCTCGACTGCCCAGCCAGCCAGCCAGCCAGCCAGCCAGCCAGCCAGCCAGCCGTGCACACTAACGACACTCTCCTGCCGCCCTCCGATTAATTTTACGCCGTACGCATGGTCTCCCGAGCCCTAACGCCAACGCCAACGCCTACGCCCACGCCCACGGCCCCCTCCCCCTATTGTTAGCTGTTACAGGATCCAGCCCCAGCACAGACACAGACACAGACACAGACACAGACGCTCACCTGAGCGAGCGAGCGAGCGACACCACGAACCAGATTGATTGAGTCGAGTCGAGTCAGGGGGAGGTGGGGGGGGGGGGGTAAGGGAAGGAAAGGGAGGGAACACTTCTTCCTCTTCCCCCCCCCCCCCTCTCCCCTTGAACCGAACTCGATACGTCTCCCTTACAAAAGGAAACAAATACCGGCCGTATCGAGGCTGTTTCGCGTCTCCGTCCTCGTCCTCGACCGTCCCGTCCCGTCAACGGTCCGATCAACAACACAACATACGACATACGAAATACGACCTACAACCAAATTACCACACCTGGCCTGGTGTGAATATCTACTTGGTGACTGGTGAGAACGGTGAATGCCAATAATAATAATATGGCAATGCATGCAAGCACGCATGTCTTTTCCCTTCCCGACCCGCCCCGCCCCGCATACCACCCACCCGGCTCGTGCGATGTACAACGTATTTACCTATCTAGATAGATAGCAGCAGCAGCAGCAGCAGGACACGGAATAAGGGTGGAAACGGTGGATGATCCTCATCAGAGGATTGAAAATCGGTGGCCCATCGGTTATGGATCTTCCCTCTCTCCCTCCCTGTTTCATCTTTTTGTCGGTCACGGATGGACAAGACGGACAGACAGACAGACGGACAGACAGACAGACATAGATTCATGGTAAGTGGATGGGTGGATAGTGGATGGGTGGGTAAGTAGGTGAATGGCATGGGCCGCGTCGTGACAAGTTGACAACAGTAACTAACTATCTACGTATCATTGTTATTATTCATGTCTGGGCAAATGCGCGGCGGAGATTTGAGACCCAGCCGTCCATGGGTCTTGCATCCCCACGGCGGGAGGCTCGTCAGTTACCACTTACCACTTACCACTTACACGGTACCACTGGCACGGGGAGCAGTCCGCGCCCCTGGTATGATCTGGACGGACGGGGGCTTACGACGATTCAATTTACTAGACCAGTGTGGTGCGGTGCGGTGCGGTGCGGTGCGCTACGTTGATTGATTGATTGATTGATTGATAGATAGGGGTGGGATCCAAGCGGCATGTCTAGCCGACTATCTATCTATCTCTCTATCAAGTTTGACTGGGTTGGATCGTCCGACCCCGGACTCGAATTGTTCTGTTCTGGATTTCGTTGCGCGGCTAAAAAAAAAAATAGGGGCAAGCTACGGATGGACACGAGGGCAACAACCAAAAAAAAAAGAAAAAGGGCCAACAAGCCAAAAAGCCATAGGTAGGTAAAGTGGTCGGCAAAATCAACCTCATCCTGGCCATTGGTAGGTATTATTTTGCGGCCTTCGAGACTCTTCTGGCTCAGTGAGAAAGCGCCTCCGGTCACACTAACACTTTTTAAGTAAACTAGTCATTTCCGGTTTCGCGGGGACATGACTAGCTAGCTGGCTGGCTCTGGCTGGCTCTGGCTGGGCTGGGCTGGGCTGGGCCACACGGGTCAGGCGAGTTTCAATGTTTCTGTAACAGATAAGTTGAGTTGAGGGTGTGTGTGTGCGTGGGAATTGTTGGCTTTCCCTCGTGCGCGTAACAAAGTGGTGGACCCGAGCCAGACTATCAATCAACCATGCCGCTTTGGGGGAAGATCCTCTGGAAGCTGACGCCGACCTCTTCGCTGAGCCCCAACACGTCATGCAGTTGCATCTTCTTGCAAAGCTGTGCACCCCCGGAACTCTATATGAACGGCAACAACAACCGCTGGTTCGTCGGCCATGGCCATGTCCATGTCCATGTCTCATCTTGCGTGGACTCCGCGTAGTGAATTGTAAGGCAGAGAGAGAGAGAGAGAGAGACCTGGGAGTCGGAGATATTTGCCTGATAAAGCCCGATGGATGGATGGATAACCTTAGATAACCCCTGCCTTGGGAATAGCCTGGTCAATCAGTGGACGGTTTATCCACCGCGGAACGATAGACCTGCTTCCTTCCTGGGAAGATGGTGGCGTTCCTTCCGGAGTATGTAGCACGCAGCACGCAGCACGCAGCACGCACTCTATCTAGCTATCGAGTCTGAATATCGCGGCGCATTTCACGCATACTCACCGATCCTGGAGGCTGACCCTGTACAGGATGCTGATTGGCCAGTCAATATGTATCTGTCTGATGGCTGGGACGATTTACATCTGATGAGTACCTACGCCGACGCCGTGGACTTCCAGCCGCCACCGTTCAAGCTCCAAGACTGTCTGTCCACCGTGGAACGCACGGGTTGGGGCCCAGTGCATCCGGAGGGTATACAGCGCGCAGGATGTCGGTGTCGGATTCGAGTATCAGACTGGCAGGCTGACTCCTGGGTTACCCGCTACTTCGACACGCTATTGGCGGGATCCCACCCAGGTCGTGCTCCATATCATCCAGCGTCCTGTTCGTGTCCAAAGTACGATAGCAGATCAGTTGATAGCTCGCTCCACCACCAAGAAGCCGGCTGCAAACTGGATGAGAGAAACCGAAGTGGACTGGAGTAGTCGCACATGGGGCCTCGCTTGGATGTCCAGGCGAGGCCGGGTGGCCGATGTTCAACGAGAGTGCCACAATGGCTGTGCCAGATGATAGACAAGCAAGTACACTGCGTCGGCTGCTGTCTGATCACATGCGTCATTTCTGCTGAGGCGGTCAGACTCCAGCTATCCAGCTGTCTCCCAGGCTCAAACCCAGCCAGGTATCATGTACCTTCGCGCTGACCTCATGAGACAGGCGTCTCTGGACATACGCACGGTGGCCGTCGTGGACATTGAGACAGGTAGTCGGAATTAGATGCGACTGGTGTTGACCCCCAGGCGGGGCTAGCCTGTTCGGGGTAGCCGCTCGGGAGGGACGAATAATGCCACGACGCCCCGTCCTACAGGCCACACTGGCCGGGGCATCTCGGGTTACTCCAGATACCAACTGGGATACGGAAGGATCAGATTCCATGGGGCATGCCGTATCGCGAGTCATGCTCTTCACTCTGCATCCTTCACCATACAATTTCCGTGAATTCCGTAGACTACTAGATAGAAGATATCTGATACCCTTACTGCGGACATCCACAGGAATGCAGGGGCGTGGAGGTACGTAACAGAAAGAAGCGCCCAAGCCAAGCGACGCGACCCTGGCGGTGGAGATGCAGCGCCGAGGGTGTGTACGTTTCAGACTTCGTGTGTTGGAGTTTGGGAGGCGGAGAGGTGTCTAGCTTGATTGATGTTCGAGGTTGAATAAGTGTGGATTGCCCGGCACCCTTCCTGCCCCTTTTGCATTGGCCGAGGCGCGGATGGCGTGGGTGGCTTTACGTTAGTCCGCCGGGGGCGTGCCGCTAACCCACTTGCGGCCGTTGACGGAGAAATGGACGCGTCGTCCCCGGGGTCTGGGCCAATCAGCGGGCTTGCGAGCACGGTCCGACGGGTGACCCAAGCAGACAAGCGCTCCCAATCGAGGCGGCCAGGGATCGGCGAAACGCAGGCCTACGCGGCCGATCACTGGGTTCGCCGACTGGCGGGCTTGGCGGGCGCCCCCCTCCTCCACTTCTTGACTGTTCCATCCTTCTTCTTTTCTGCCCCGCCGCCCTGACAGAACGAACAATCAGGAGACCGAGGACGGCCCTGAATCCCCTCCCCGCCTGTCGCTTCTGACTGGCCCAGCACTCGCCGTCCCCTTGGCCAGACTCTGGATGGAGGATGGATGGGAAAAAAAAAAGATTCCCCCCTGACTATCTATCGTGTCGTCGCCGCGCGAACGTCAGCCGTGACGTCGAGCCCTCGTTTCGTTTCTAAATTCGTGCATCGTTCGGTCACTTGGGCGTGATGGTTCTTGCATACTTACATGCCCTTTACAGTGTAAGTAAGTCCGTACATCAACCGGAGTCCGATTGCAGAATCAAGTCATTGTCCAGAACGTGGCCGGAGACCCGCCGGGGAAAGAAGGGCGAGAGAAAAAGAGATAGAGAGAGAGAGAGAGAGAGAGAGATCATAGTAGGGAACTCCCAAACCGGACGGGTAAAAAACAGACAGCTCCCCTGCCCGATCGAGAAAAACAAAAAAACAAGAAAGGGCCAAGAAAGCAAGCCGCCCAAAAAAAACGAATAACCGTTTCAAAGTGTAGCCAATTTTATTTTCCATTGGCAAGAGTAATTCCGAATAGAGATCCAAACCCAGATTTTCCCCATGTGAGTTGCCACATCCAGTCTGGTCGTCATGGCGTGTCTCCATTTCCAGAGAAATGCAATAAAAAACAAATCTAAAATAAATTGCTTTGGTCGGCGCCGGCCTGTCTGCCTCTGCCCTAGCGTGATCTTATAATTACCCTCACATCGGCACTGCATGTACTAGCTACGGATTTATCTACGACTCCTCCATCCCATCCCATCATTGTGACGGTTGTTGATCGACTCCGTCTTTACCCGCCGTCTCCTTTTAATCCCTTGGACGCCTCGACTTCTTTCCTCCTCTCCTCTTCTTCAACTTTACCTTCACTCTTCTTTCAGGCTGTCTGTCTGTCCTGTCCTTGGTCCTATCCTTCCTTCGCGACCAGCGGCCCCTTGCAGTCAGACTTAATCGTCAGACCTTCGTTACTACCAGCCGATACCTCAGCCCCTCGGCACTAATTCGCCATGTCCCTCATCCACTCCGACAACCTGGCTCCCCAGCCCTCCACCGACATCTTCACCGATGACACCTGCATTGACCGCCGCAAGTGCCACCGCACCGTCCCCATGAAGGTGCTGGCGCTGGGTGTGGGCAGAACTGGAACAGCCTGTAGGTTCTCCTGAAGCCAGGTCGCTGAAATGTATGACTGACGGTTCCCCCCCACAGCCCTCCGCATTGCCCTGGAACGCCTGGGCTACCTCAAGTGCTACCACATGATGTCCGCCAGTATGGAGAACCCCCCGGACTGCCTGATGTGGCACGACGCCCTGGCCGCCAAGTACGACGGCGTGGGCGAGTTCGGCAGGAAGGAGTGGGATCAGCTTCTGGGAGACTGCCAGGCCGTCTGCGACTGGCCTGCGTGCGCCTTCGCGAAGGAGCTGATCGAGGCGTACCCCAACGCAAAGGTCATCCTGACCACCCGCGAGGTTGACTCGTGGCACGCGTACGTTTTCCATCACCCCATGTTTTAAAGCATAAATACGTCATCTAACAGGCGCAACAGTTCCGTCATGAAGACCGTGTTCTGGCGTGTCTCCGACCCCGAGCACAAGTTCGTCTCGAACTTCAGCTGGGCCGCCAGCATGTACTACCCCATGCTGAACAAGTTCTTCGAGACCTTCTTCCGCGGCGACTTCCCCAACAAGGGCAAGCAGGTGTACCTGGACCACGTCGAGGAGATCCGCAGCATGGTGCCCCCGGAGAGACTGCTCGAGTACAAGATCCACGAGGGCTGGGGTCCCCTCTGCGAGTTCCTGGGCGAGGAGGTCCCGGACACCGCGTTCCCCCGCGGCAACGACATGGCCGACTTCTTCAAGCGCTGCCGCGGCCGCAACCGCCGCCAGATGCTCAACGCCGCCCTGCAGGCCTTCACCATGGGCGGTGCTCTCCTGGCCACCGGTCTGGCCGCCACCATGGCCTTCAAGCGCTTCTCGCGGTAAATGCGCCCGGTGCCGTGTCTCTTTCTCTCTCTCTCTCTCTCTCTCCCTCTTTCGGCGGTACGGTGCTGGGCGCCATTTTTTTTTTTTTTTTTTTTGCTGCTTGCTTGCTTGATTTCTTTATTAACTATTCCCAAAACTGTTTGTCTTTTTTTTTATTTATTTGCTGTCTTGTTTTTACATATATACACCGATGAGCGCACCGCCCCGGGTGGGGTGGGTTTACTTGCTTGTAATAGTCTCATATGTTTTGGGCTACTGCCTGGCTTGGGGAAGGCTTGACTTGACTTGGATTGGATGGAGCCTTGGAAGCATTTGGCTGGGGTTATCTAGGTACTACTACTACTACTACTACTGGGTGGCGGGGTTCCGGAATTGGCGGCAGGTACTACTTACTACGGAGTACTACTGGAATTGCTGTTGCCTGGTGCCAATGGAGTCCGGACGAGATGAATCTATTTACATACATTATTACTTCACACCTGCTATCTCATCTATCTTGGTACTTCTCTCCTTTCCTGGACACCCTTCTTGGCTGCTGTCTGTGTGTTGTAGACGAAGCTGGGCATAGTCTTGCCGCAAACAACCAATTGTCGGGGCTCTTGACGTCGCAGAAGCCGGAAGGCGTCCGACACCCGGCTTGGCTGGCCAGGGGGGGTTGTCGCGCCCTACAGGGCCGTGGCATTGGCATTGGCATTGGCATTGGCATTGGCATTGGTGCTGGACGACTGACTGACTTGGCTGGGCGTTATGGTGGTCTGCTTGGCATGGCTTGGTGTAAGGTGTCTCCATCTCATATACGGAGTCTCTACAGTAGTAGTATTTTTTACCCTGAATACAAGTACGGCGCACACTGTACCTACTATACCTTACCTAGGTACGGAGTAGCATACTAGGTATATCGCCCGTGTACACTGACCTGACCCACGTACGTACATACACACGCTATTCTACAATTCTATAATTAGCCAGACAGACATCTTCTTTATACACCGTCTGGAGTAGATAGTCCGTACATATCTACACACACAGGCAAGCCAGCCAGCAAGCAAGCAAGCAACCACACCCCCTCTCCCACACACACACACACACACACACAGACAGTAGGTAGGTAGGTAGGTAGGTAGACAGGTAAGTAGGTAGGTAACCCGACACCCCCATCGCAATCCAGCCACTGGCAGAACTGAAACCAACACGACCCCAACGCATGAAAAACCCGCCGATCTATCATCCCCGCGCATGTACATCCACACCAATTGGCGGGAATTTCTTTATACTTTATCGCGATTGTCCAATGGATGATCCGGAATGCGCGCTGGCACGTGGTGTCCATGCGTGTATGTATGTATGTATGTATGTATGTATGTATGTATGTATGTGTTAGTATGGAGTAGGTAGCTAGGTGGTAGGTAGGTAAGTAGGTAGTAGATCAGGATTTGAGATTTGGGATTCAGGCTGGTACTTTGTATGTAGTATGTAGTATGTAGATGTATATGTGGATGCGACCGAGCTAGGAGGTACAGACAGGATCTACCATCCATCGGCTGTCCTGGTCCATCTATCTCATTTTTGAGCGGGTGATGCTTCCGCTTAGAGTCGACTAGTAGTCGGTGCGCCACATTATCTTGCTGACGTATGTAGATTGTTTTTAGGTTGGTTAGTTAGCTGGATGGCTGGATGGCTGGATGGATGGCTTGATGGCGCTCGACGCAAAAGGGGGACACCCAGGGACACACGGACAAGAGCCAGGGCCAGGGCCAGGGCCAGGGCCAGGACCGGGGACGGGTAGGGAGGGTATCAGGGTATCTAAGAATAGAGTTCTCCTGATACCGCACCGTCCATGATCTGAGACAAGTCGGGGTTGATGTGCATGGATTGGATTTCTTCCCTATTCCTATTCCCTATTTTCCCTTCCCAGGTACGGAGTACATACTCATGTTGATTGTGATTGTGATTGTGATTGTGAATTATTGTTGTTGGGTGATGATCGGGTTAAGGTCGATCGGATCGGCCGTTCGTGGGCGTTCGTTCATCTACGGTACTGGTGATGAACGCACCTGTCTGATTTCTGATTTCTGATTTCTGATTTCTGGTTTCTGATCCAAAAACCTACTCCGTAGTAGATCTTGAAAGTATGTAGGTAGATAGGTACATAGGTAGGTTCTCACTTCTCAGGGATTGATCCATTGTGATGGATTCTACTGTATAGTGTATGCAAGCCGCACAAGGATGGATAGCAGTGGATTACTGTGTGGTTGGTTACTCTGTACTGTATGTAGTGTAGCGTGTACTACATACAGTAGTTACGGCACTGTACGGAGTACTACTTAAGCGCCAGGATGGCGGTGCAGGTATCTGGGCTACTATTGAACTATGTATGCCAAGACCGATTCGGGATATTGTTCATTTCCCGTTGACAGGCAGGCAGGCAGGGCTTTCATTTAGATTTCAGGCTTTGTTGGTGTTCTAATTGTACTTATCTTCCTATTCATATTTATCTAGTCTGCCATGCATATTACTCTAGTCTGCCTTGACTATGTATGTATGTATGTATGTATGTATGGATGTAATTGGGATTGTTGACTCCAATGCTATCTTTATCTTCCAGCATAGGTAAGTACATCAAATACAATGCCCAAATTCAAGATTCGGACTCTGATCCCTCCCCTCCCACCCCCTCACCACAATCACAATAACTGAACTCTGGACAGCATCCGATGACCGACACCCGATCACCCCCAAACTCAATAATCCCCGACAAATTGAGTCCTCACTCCTCGTCGGCAATACCTAGTGGATCTCCCCGTCTCCACCACCACCTCCTCCCTTCCCTCCTCTCCCACTCTCCCTCTCCCTCTCCCACTCAAGTAAGTAGTCGTACGGAGTAAATCACTACCATCTACCCAACCGCAACCAATAGAGATATTAAATAAATAACCAGTCACACCCATAGCCTGAAGCATAAAGCATGAGACACGAGGCTACGAGCATGACGACGACGACGTGGCGCCAACTCCCCTCCCAACGATCGAACCCTCCCTCCCTCCCTCGCCAGGTCGACAACCCACCTCGGGCCAAGCCCCGACCGACCGGGAGTGGACACTAAGCTCCGACGGGCCTAGTCTCGGCGTTAAAAGATTTTACCCTGTACCCAGTCTAGTCTCCAGTAGTAGTACAAGTACCCGCTATCTATCCACCTATCTACTCCGTCCGTACCGCGGTCCCAGTTCAGTCACACTGTCACAGACTAGATAGATACTCACACAGTCTCCAGTCCAGACGTAGGCGGCGTCAGGTTTGGGTTTTGGTTTGGGTCTGGGTCTGGATTGGGTCTGAGGGAGTAAGATATATCCATCTTGGCTTTTGCTTATTTACTTACTTACTTCCAGTTTACCCAGGACGGGTTGATCTGCGGGTTTTTCAATAGTTGGATACTTGGGTGGGTAGGTAGATAGGTACTTAGGTAGGCAGTTGGGATTGGCTGTGCTGGACATACCTACTACTTAGATAGGTAGTAGGTAGGTAAATGTAATCGAGCTTAGTAGTTAGCACTCGCGTAGACTGCTCCGTAGGTATCTAGTTATCTAGATAGACGGCAATGTTCTACTTTTAGGTACTTCGACGCAGAACCTAGTGCAGACCAGGGACCGACTAAGATTGTCTATCTATCTAGGTCTGGTCTGGTCTGGCCTATCCATCTACTTAATTCACGCAAAGGGAACAAAGGGTTTTGGACCTGGGACGCGTACTAGTCTAGAGACTTACGGCAGTGCTGGGAAGGGAAAGGGAAAGGGTCAGACTAACGCAGGGATGACGGACAGGTTTTTTTTTTTTTTTTTTTTTTTTTTTGCTTTTGCTTTTTATAGGCTGCGTGGTGGGATGGGGTCATTGGATGGATCGGGGGGTTGGGGGGAGGGGGTCTACGTGGACGGGGTACGTATGTGCAGGCCGGGTGCTTTGTTCGCTGGATGTGTGTGTTTTGTCGCTTGGGGTTGGTTGGGTGGGTGAGACTTGGACTTGGACTTGAGAGGGTTGTCTGCTGTCTTTGTAGGCGTGGACTGGTTTAGAATGTTTGCGACTGCGACTGCGTGGGGGTTGGTGGTTGTTTGTAGGGTCTCTTTGGAGCTGCTGAGTTGACGGTTGACGGCTGACGCTGATGCTGATGCTGACATACCCTGGATCATGGATGGCCGTTCGGTAGATAGCCAGACGCTCGATCCGGATATCAGATCAAAATGATGATGGTCAGGACGTACGTACCTCCAGCGTGGCTAACCCGAGCTAAGCATCGAACAATCTCCATCCCGACCTGGCAGTGACACCAGTGTACGGAGTAAAAAAGGGCTCCTCTCCGCTGTCAAATGCGCCACACGATCGTCTTCAACGTGAGGCCGATCCGTCCGTAGTAAGCACCCAGACTGACAGACAGGCCTTGGATCGCGCCGGTCACGCTGCCTCGCGTCGCCAGACCGACCTTGATAGATAGATCATATGGCGGACCGGTCGCCATCGCAATGCCCTGCCAACCGCGCCTGCGGCTGCAGCAGGCCGACTGTACTGTAAGTATCGATCTACTGGGCTTGTCGAGGGCAAAGTACTCGCCTGCACGACGCAATAAACATGAGCAGCCAGTGCCGGGTACAGGCGGGCCCCCCCATCCCGGGCCCACCCTCTCGGCCAATCAGCACGGCCAAAGCCGCCATTCCAGAAGTCGGCAGGGGTGACTAATCTCCTCTGGGCGCCATGGTACGTTGGTCGGGCTTGGCGGGCCCCACCGGGCTTCGTGCGGGTTCATGGAAACACGCCGTAACGAACTGCGGCCAGTCTGAAGCATGAAGCAGGATTGCCAAACGTTATCCTGGGGAATGGCGAGGCGTGCGGTGGCTGCGCTGCCCTTGGGCTCTTATATCATCAACCGCTGATCCTTCCCTCTGCTCCTTTGACATCCCTACCCTATACTGTGTCTCCGTTGTGGTTTGCGATTCCGCGGATCGCGCATTTCATCCCTGTATACAACATCATCATACCTTTCCACCATTTCAGCTGGCCTGCATTGACTGTGGAATCCTTTTTCCCCCTCCCCTTTCCAGACCCTCCAACCGTCGTCGACTTCTGGATCCTCCAGAGCAAGTGATGAAGAATCCATGATCGCCTATACTCCCATCTCCGGAGGATCGACTCCCTCCTTCCTAGCCCTCTGTCTGATCCTGCTATGCGCGTGCCTGCAGCCTGTTATCGCGGAGATCGACTCGGTCTTCAAATCGGTAAGTGAGCTGTCTAGCGTCGAGATAGCTGGCACGCAATAAAGCCAAGACCTTCGTCACTCGGATCGCTAACCTTGTCTTGACGACGTCCTGCAGCGTCCCGATCTCTACCCACCGGTCCTCACTTTGGAACACCGGGTTCCCGACAAACTCAGCCCCGGATACATCTTCGTCGGTCCGTATGAAGCGTCCAACTCGGGCCCGTATATCTACGACGATGAGGGGGTAGGTTCCGACCCTTCTGCGGGCTGCACCAGGATGTTGACAATGAGCAGAACCTCGTCTGGAGCGGCTGGGGGAACTCGGGCCCCGGCAATGCGCACGGCATGCACGTCTGCCAGTACCAGGGCAAGGACCATCTCTGCTTCTTCCAGGGCGTGCAGCAGAACGGATACTGTCGGGGTCACGGCGTGATCATGGACGACCACTACCGCATCGTCCGCACGGTGGTGCCCGGCGGGGGCATGGCGTCCAGCGACATGCACGAGTTCATGCCCATCAACGACGGCAAGACGGCGCTGATGACGGTGTACCAGCAGCGGCAGTTCGACATGAGCGCGTGGAACGTCAAGTCGGGCATGGGGTGGGTGATGGAGAGCATCTTCCAGGAGGTGGACGTGGAGACGAACGAGGTGCTGTTCGAGTGGAAGTCGCTGGACCACGTCGACCCGTCCGACGCCTACACCTGGCCCAGCCACACGGACACCTCAGGCACCGGGCTGGACCCGCGCTCGCCGTGGGATTACTTCCACATCAACTCCATCGACAAGAACGCCGACGGCGATTACCTAATCTCCTCGCGCCACACGTGCGCGATCTACAAGATCTCCGGCCAGGACGGTTCCGTCATCTGGCGGCTGAACGGCGCCCATCCGTCCTTCAGGAACATCAACTTCAGCTTCTCCCAGCAGCACGACGCCCGCTGGCTGAGCGAGAATGGCACCCACACCCTGCTGTCGCTCTACAACAACGGCTTCAACGGCTTCAACCGCACCCATGAGTACTCGTCCGGCATGCTCATCCTCATCGACCACCAGGACAGCACCGCCACCCAGCTGCACGACTACGTGCCGCCGGGCAAGAACATGATCAGCTCCAGCCAGGGCAACATGCAGGTCCTGGGCAACAGCAACGTGTTTATCGGCTGGGGGAACAACGCCTACGTGTCGGAGCACGACGCCGAGGGCAACCTGCTGCTCTGGGGCTACATCGACAAGGGCTCGATCATGAACTACCGGGCGCAGAAGTTCCAGTGGGAGGGCAACCCGACGGACGTGCCGGCGCTGTGGACGTACTCGCAGTCGAGCGACACCTTCTCCTCGACCGCGTTCTACGTGAGCTGGAACGGCGCCACGCGGGTCAAGTACTGGCGATTCTACGGCGCCACCAACTCCACCGGCCCATATCAGCTCATCCGGCAGGTCGAGAAGAAGGGCTTCGAGACAAGCTACGCGGCCCCGCACTTCTACCGGTGGACCTACGCCGAAGCCGTGGACGTGGAGGGCAAGGTGCTGGGCAAGTCGCGGAACATGTACACCTTCACCCCGTCGAGCGAGCTGCAGGGTTTCTGCGCGAAGGAGTCCTGCGAGAACGCCCAGTTTTACGGCGTGCCCGGCGACCAGGGCGCCGGACCGGAGATCCCCCCGGCGGGCATCAACACGGTGCCCTGGGTTGACCCGGGGCACCCGGAGGCGCATTTCGACTGGGGAAAGACCGGAGACGCGGAGGGGGGGAGCGGATCCGACGCTCTGACGTCGTACGGTAAGCCATCCATCCCATGATTCAATACCCACTGCCATGGCGATGAGTGTGATTCAGTGGTAGATAAGAGCCCTGCTGACCCTGCCCCTCTAGATACCACGGTGGGCTGGATCGCCCCAGTGTTCGGGTTTAGCGTGGCCGTTGGGGCCATCTACGCGGTGCTTCGGGTGTACCGGCGCCGGCAGCAGCAATTTAGCCGGGTCAAGGAGAGGGGTTCAGAAGATAGCCTGGACCGGATGGAGCGGTCCAAGCCATCGCAGGATTCGGACGAGGCGCCGTGGTGGCACTGGCGACCCTGGCGGACGAGTCAGGAACCCCCGCGATACTTTCCCTTGGCCGAACACCATCGGACTCCGTCCTGGCGAGAAAACGGGCAATTTGTCCGATAGATAGCATGTATGCATATTTTAGGGGTTTATACATTTTTTTTTTTTTTACTTTCATGATGGGGTTGCTGCCTTTGGTGTGGTATGGTTTGTCTTTATATTATTATGATGATTATGATGATTATTACTATTATTATTAATCTGTGGTGATAGGGAATGCGACGAGAACGGAGGAAGATACCAGATCCGCTATGGAATGAGAGTGAGATCCGAGCATGCTGATGCCTGAGGTAGTTATGTGCTTGACCATTGTCCTCCGTACCATGCATGCTGAGGACATGGCGCGATTAATGTACTTTATCGTTACTCTGGCAGCATGGCTTGGTGGAAGTGACTTCCACCTAGCACAGCAGCCACAGGATGCCTCCAGAGCACAGGTTCTTCTTGTATACGCTAGCCAGACGGAGTACAGTACCCATCCCGCGCATAACCATTAATCAACCAGGCATAAAAGCATGAGAAGTAAATGTGAATGTGAACGTGAATTTAAAAAAAAATAATTGAAACCTTCAAGAAATAAAACGATCGAGACAGACCAGATCAGGACCCTGAGGCGAAAAGCCAACTGCCATCTAAGTACTTACTGAAATGAGGGTGCTGAGGATTGAGATTGAGATAGAGAAAGAGGTTTAGTTCCCGACACTACTAATTGATGGTCGGACTTGGGCATTCCCGATTACGAGGGCCCGTCAGCAGCTGACGACAGAATACGCGAGAGGCAGACGCAGAGGCAGACGCAGAGGCAAGACGCCACTCTGACTCGTGCGCCGAGTGCTCCGTGGCGGCGGACAGCCACGCACTTGTTGCTAGTAAGAGGCCCTAATGCAGCCTAGCAGTATTCAAGTATCTTCTACTGTTAGCAGTACCTTAGTAGGAGACTAACCGGTCGGAGTCTGAGTTACGTGGTCCTTCCCAACAATTGCCCTGGCTGCCAAGAAGGGCTTCATGTTTCAAGGCCTCTCTCTCTCTCTCTGGCAGTCTGGCTGAGACGCTGGTGAGGCTGGCGGTACCGGAGAACGCGGTCGCGCTGCCAAGACGCACAATTGCTCGGGCGAGCAGAAGAACGGATGTGGCCGGCAAGGCGGTGGAGTCGAGCGTCGCAAGCTCGCTTGCCAGGTATCGGGTCATACGCGGGTACCGTACGCAATACCACGGGCGGCGATCAGGTACAGTACAGGGTTACCTGGTTACATACACTTGCACCAGATTGAGAAGGAACTCCTGATGGATGTCGTCCTCAGGCGTTGATCTTCTTCTTGTTCATCTTGATCAATTGTCAGTCTGTCACTCCTTCTTCATCTTCGCTTCCCGTCACTCACTCACTCACTCACTCACTCTTTTCCCCTCCCCTCTTCTTCCAGTCGCTCCTTCTGCGCGATTTTTCTGCTGTCCTGCTGTACGAACCGACTACCCTCCGATTCGGCCCCTCTTGACGTCGTCACCGATCTCCTCCCTCCGCTGGCGCCCTATCACAGCACGCACCAGTCCAACCCTCCGCCCTCGATGCCTGCACCAAAACCCGGTTCATCCCAAGGAACCCGACGGCGTCCGTCACTATCGCTGTCCACCACCGCCCCTTCCTCCGCCCTCTCAACTCCCCAGGCCACCCCCAACCCTCTCTCCGCCACCTCGGCCTCTTTCGCCCTGTCCAAGTCGCGGAATGCGAGTCGTCACACCCGCAACATCTCTTGGGCTTCCGGTCACGACCAAGGCGAACCCTCTCCCGCCGACTTCTCCTCCTCCTCCCACCAGCGCCGCCGCAGGGAGTCCACCATCTCGCTAGCTGACGTCTCCGAGGGCTCCTCCGGCCACCACAACGACGACGACCTCGACCCCGACGCCGACCCCGACGCCGCCGCCGCCGGCATGGCCGCCAGAAACACCTCCTTCGACTGGGGGCCTGGCCACGCCCGCAGTCGCTCCCACTCCTACACCCAGCCGCAGATGTCCCTGCTTCAACCCCAGGAAATGGCCTCGGCGCCTCCCCCGCGCCCGGCGCCCGTCACATGGATGTCCCTCCCGCAGAAGAAGCAGCTGGCCCTGCTGGGGCTCTGTCGGGTCTTCGACTTCCTCCAGATCGCCTCGCTGCAGGCCTACATGTTCTACCAGTTGAAGTCCTTCGATGAGAACCTCTCCGACGCCGACGTCTCCACCCAGGCCGGCATCCTCCAGGGCGCCTTCACCGCGGCGCAGTTTGCGACCGCCATCCCGTGGGGCCGTGTCGCTGATGCGGAATGGGGTGGTCGCAAGTTCGTGCTGCTCGTGGGTCTGCTGGGAACCGCCCTGTCCTGTCTGGGCGTCGCCTTTTCGACCTCGTTTGCGCAGGCCGTGTTCTGGCGCTCGTTCGGCGGTGCCATCAACGGGACGGTGGGCATCATCCGGACGATGATCGCCGAAAATGTCAAGGAGAAGAAATACCACTCCCGCGCCTTTTTGATCCTGCCCATCGGATTCAACATTGCGGCGCTGTTTGGACCAGGTGAGTACGCTGTCTGCGCGGGTGTGTGCCGGGCTAATCGTTGCAGTGATGGGCGGTATGCTGTCGGACCCGGTCAAGGCGTATCCCCGTCTGTTCGGACCGGACTCGTCTTTCGGCGGCGCGAACGGGGTGGAGTGGCTCATCCGCTATCCCTACGCGCTGCCCATGCTGGCGAACACGATTTTCCTGTCTTTTGCGGCGGTCTGCGTCGCCGTCGGTCTTGAGGAGGTACGTAACATGTCTGCGCGGTTGGTACGTGCGCTAACGGTCATAGACTTTGGAAGCTTGCAAGGGCAAGCCCGGTCTGGGCGTCTTCTCGATGCGCATCTTCGCGCGCGGCCTCAGGGCGGTGGTTCCCTCGTCCTCTCCGCTGTACCACCGTCTGCCGTTCGCCGACTACGACGAGGAGGGTCCTCTGCTCAACCGCAGAGACCGGGTCGAAAGCTACGAGATGGAGGAGAAGGCGACCAAGTCGAACCGCCAGTCTCGCACCTTGTCCTTCCGGCGGATCTGGACCAAGAACGTGCTGTGCACGCTGCTGGCGCAGGCGTTCTTCGACTTCCAGATGGGGTAAGTGTCTTATCTTTTCTAGCTATCTTTTCTTCCGGGTGAGCCGTGCTGACTGTTGTAGGGCCTTCAACAACCTTTGGCTGCTTTTCCTGTCTACGCCGCGCTATGACGCCAACGACCCGGCTAGCCCGCCCCAGAAGCTGCCGTTCATCTTCACGGGCGGGCTGGGGATGCTGCCGCAGAGTGTTGGCTTTGCGACGGCGATTCTCGGCGTGATCGGCATGCTCCTGCAGTTTACCATCTACCCCAGCATCAACGGGCGTCTGGGCACGGCCAAGAGCTACCAGTACTTCCTGACGCTGTTCCCGCTGGCGTACGCGTTCGCGCCGTACATCGCGCTGGCGCCGTCGTCAGCACCCCCGCCGGGGCAGGCCAACGGCAGCTGGGTGTGGTTCTCGATCATCGTGGTGCTGTTCCTGCAGGTGACGGCGCGGACGTTCACGCTGCCGACGTCGATCATCCTGCTGAACAACTGCTCGCCGCACCCGTCGGTGCTGGGCACGATCCACGGCATCGGGCAGTCGGTGTCGTCGGCGTTCCGGACGATCGGGCCGATCTTCTCGGGGTCGTGGTACGGGTACGGGCTGGAGGTGGGGATGGTCGGGTTCGCGTGGTGGCTGATCGCGCTGGTGTCGGTGTTTGGCTGCGTGGCGGCGATCTTTGTGTACGAGGGGTCGGGGCACGAGGTGTTCCTGCCGGGGGAGGAAGAGGAGTACCGCGACTGATGGGTCGGTCTGATGTTTGAAACTCACTGCTTGCGTTTGGCGTTGTTTATTTGTACTGTATATATATAATGGACCCATGCATAGCGGGGTTGCTTGGTTGCAGGTGGGCGATACCTGCTTTATGCTGGATGACAATAGAATAGAGCTGTGGTTTGCTTCATTACTATGCTGACAGGGTATGCGAAGATTCATACTCGTACTGTATTAATATGCTAACATAAATATACAAGTATTAATAAGCTAACGGGAATATGCTACCATGGATATGCTAATATGAATATGCCAACATGAATATACCAACAAGAATATGCTAACATGAATATGCAAATACTAATATGCGAACAGTACATGGTAAACATAGCCCTGGTAGACATCAAACGTACTAAAATGCTGTAGAATAAATAAACAAACACATGTCCTCTCCAGAATGCCCTGCGAGAGACCCTAGTACATACCTACGCAAATCCTGTGGATACTAACATACACACACACATAGACATCTCCAGACACCCTCCCTCACTCACTCACTCACTCACTCACTCACTTACTCACTCACTCACTCACTCACTTACTCACTCACTTACTCACTCACTCACTTACTCACTCACTTACTCACTCACTCACTTACTCACTCACTCACTCACCTACTACCTGGTATATGAATATGTAATATGTAATATGAATATGGATATGGATATGAATATGGATATGGATATGGATATGGATATGAATGTGGATATGAATATGAATATGAATATGAATATGGATATGGAATAAGGGAATCACCTCCTCAACGCAGCAAACCGTCTCGTCAACTCATCCAACTCGGGTATCTCGCTCTTTCCACCCCTTCCGGTCCCCTTATCCACATCTGCATCTGCATCTGCATCCGTATCCCGCGGCAGATCCCCCCCGGAGACCTTCACCCGCGGATGCAAGTTATCCGTCCTGGGCCCCGGCGGCGCCACGCTGACGGGACTCTTGCCCGCGTCGAATAATCCACGGGGCGGTGTCGCTTTGTGTAGCTCGAGGGTCTCGGATGCGCGACGGGCCTCGGTTTCATCTGCCGCCGTAGCAGTAGCAGGCGATCCCGTCCTCGTCCTCGTCGGGGTAACCGGGACCGGTACATCCCCAGATCCATCCCCATCGACATCTCCCGACCCAACATTCCCCTCCCCGAAACCCCAGCGCCTATCTCCACCCCGAGGCCAAGCAGCAACACCATACGCCCTCGCAATCTCCGCCAAATAACTCTCGACCAACTCTGTCGTGGGCGGCCGCACACGCAGCCCCTTGACCAACCGCTCCGGCACCCGCACATCAACCAGCTTATTGTCCTGCGCGAGCAGCATGAACTCTTTCCCCCAGCGGTCGGTGAGCAGGCCGCGCAGGATGGTGAGCTCGCGCACGTCATGCGGGAAGCGCGTGTAGGCGTAGAAGATCACCGCGGCGGCTTCGTCCAGGGCGGGGTCGATGTAGCCGGAGCTTTCTGCTGCTGGGTCTTTTTCGGGGGGTGGGGAGGTGAGTTGCTGTGATTGTGATTGTGTTGATTGAGGAGGGGTAGATCTCCCAAACCCCCAAAATGAGAATCCCCCTCCTCCCCCATCTTTCCCCCCCCGTCTTTCCCCAAAGAATTCACCAGCAAATACTCCCTCTTCACCTTTCCTCTCGCCCTGTTCCCCCCTTCCCCAAACGCCACCTGATCAATCACATTCGCCCTCGCCAGCAATAGCTCGCAATATAGCTCGACCATCTCCATCACCTCGACCGCGATGTCCGTGGCGATGACATTCTCCACGCGGATGCGCGCGCTGTTGTCGCGTCCTTCGGCCAGCAGCGTCGAGAGGTCCCGGCGTTGGATCACCGAGCTCGCGGTGTCTTTTTTTTGGAGCAGGCGGAGACGCGGGATTAGGAGGTGGAGCGTGGATGTGAGTTTTGTCTGGTTACGGAGAGTGGTGGGGTGGTTTGGTTGTTAGTGGGATGATTTGGTTGTTAGTGGGGGATGGATGGTGCCTTTGGGGGGATGCGGGGAGTGAGAGGGGAGTGAGATGGGATGAGAGGGGAGGGAAGGGGATGAGAGGGGATGACAGGGGAGAGGAGGCGAGGGTAGGTAGATACGTATGGAGGACTGGAGGACTGACTGTTTGTGGTGACGGAGGCATGGTGGTTTGTCTTGTAGATAGATGGTGTGGTGTGGTTGACACTGGGTTGGTGTGGTGGAGAGGAAGTGGGATGACGCTATCTGCTTGGCGGGTGCGGGTGCGGGTAGAAGTGGCTGCTGCCTGTCACTGTCCTGTCTTTATAAGAAAGGTCCAGGAGAAACAGTATTATTAGTGATTGATTCAACGAGGGTTACACTAATCTTTACCAATTTAACTACACATCAAAATACCCTCCTCAACAAGCTAATATCCGAGTCCATTCATCAATCATTAAGGTAAGACCAGTCTATAATACACACACACACACACACACACACACACAGCCAATCCCTACCTTCCCCCCCATCCTCACTCACACTCACACATAATTATATCGAAACGTCCTCTGCACCTCCTCCAACCGTCTCAACCCTCCCGAAACCCTGCCCAACGCATCCGTCAAAAACGCCCCCTGGTCGCCCCCGGCCTCGGCGCCTCCCAGCTCGTCCACCCGCGGGACATCGCGCGCTGAAACGTCGTCTCGGGATGCGTATCCGGACCCAACGGCGCGACCTCGACGAGGGCCTCTGGCCCCAGCGTCAGCAGATAATTAATCCACTCGTGCAGCACAATCATGCCCTGGTTGCGCTCCGGGGCGACGCCCGCGTTCTGAAACACGCCGAACCGCCGCGCGCGCTCGGTCTCGCCGCGCAGAAACCCCAGCATGTATTTCAGACACGTCCAGATCTCGTCCATGTCTTGCATGTCGGTGACGGAGAGCCCGCCAGGGTTGCCTTCGCCAAACCCAGGCGGTGGGTCGAACATGATGCTGGCGACGTCTTTCGGGTCCGGGCACGGTTGGAAGGGGGACCCGATTTCGCCCCGCAGCCAGCTGACTTGTCCGTCCATGTCGGTTTCGCGCCCCGTCTGCATGCCGAAGAGGTAGCAGAAGGTCCAGATCCGCCAGATCGCGTCGTCGAGCCGGCGCGCGTCGGGGCTGGAGGGCCGCGATAGGGCTGTGTAGGAGCTGGTTCGCATGACCGGGCGGCAGTGGGTCAGCATGAGGCCTTTGAGGGCGGCCAGGGCCCGGAGGTCGCGCGTCACTGCGCGGTAGTAGAGCGTGGCCGAGGGCATGTCCTGGTCCGATTGCTGGTTGATGTCGCTCATCTGACGGAGTTCCCAGGCCGCTGGGGAGCCGCGTCGAATGGCGTTCTCCATGAGGGGGAGCTCGTGGCGCTTGAAGACGTGGTAGGTGGCTTTGCTGGTCTGCGCGAACGAGAAGAGGTCGTCGATGTCGTCGATCTGCAGGAGAATGTGGAGGACCATGTCTTCGCGGCCGGGCTGCGAGAGGCTCCATCGGTTGGAGGTCATCCGCTGGAGGTCGTCGTCTAATTCGGCCATCACCATGGCGAAGGGCGGAACGGAGTCTCGAGGTTCTGGCATACTAGGGGATATGGGTGTTGTATCGGAGAAGTAGCGTACGGACGGCGCGCCGACGGTGTTGGCTTCGTCATCGTCGTAGCCAACGTATGTCCAGCTGTCTTCGTTGTCGTCGTTGGAAGGAGGCTCGAATGATCGAGGTTCGTCGAATAAGCTTCCGACCGGCAGAGGGGAGTAGGAGCGTGGGGGTTCGGAGGGGAGGGAGGCGTGCGAGGCTGGGGGAGAGACGATAGGAGGCTCGGTGTCGACTCCAAGAAGAGGCTCGTTCTGTACCCTCGTGAAGAGAGACCGGAGGAACTGCTGGTTCGCCTCTGCCTGCAGGATCGCGTCCATGGAATAGCCATCCTCCAGTAAACTGGCCAAGACATTTTTCATCCGCTTGATCGCGTCTTCATAGCGGCCTTCGTCTTCCTTCTCCTCGGGGAATTGGAAGCTTTCTGCCGGCGGGGGCTGCATCGGCGGGATTGTCGACATGCGCACGATGATCGATGCCCTCCGAGCGTTCTTGTGCTTGGACTTGCCCGACTTGCTGGCCTTGACGGAGCCGTCGTGCGAGGCAGCTTTCCGGGTCAGCACGCGTCGCACCCCGGCCTTCAGTGACCGCCACAGGGGCTTCTCGTCGCCGTCCTGCTTTAGCTCTTGGTGCGATGTTTTCTTGGCTGGTTGCTTCTGATACCCCAGGTCTGTCTGGCTGGGCACTTTCATACTATTGGCAGGGCTGTTATTTCTCGGAAGGGGAGGCAGGTTTTCGGTCCGGAGACCTAGAGGCTTCAGCCAGTGAGGTATCCTATCGGGACTTCGGTCAGGTTCGAAAAAGCTGTATTCCTGCGCTTCAGGCACGGTGTACTCGTGTCTGAGGTTCGTGGCTCCTTTCCCTTCTGGGATTACGATGGTGGGTCGGGGAGTTGTAGGTCTGGGCGCTGAAGAGCGCGGTGTCGACGGCCGGGGGTCAATGGCCGGGGAGTTGTAGGTCGGGATGACATGTGAGGGGGCGTCATGGGTCGGGGTATCGCAGCAAAGGGGGTGGGAGGAAACGGTGATGTAGGCCGGGAGGCTGACACGGGTGTCGTAGGCCGGGGACTGCCGCAAAAGGGGCATGAGGAAGAGGCGTTGTAGGGCGGGAGGCAGACACAGGCGTCATCGGCCGCGGTGTTGTAGGCCGCAGGGCCAGAGGCTGAGGCGCATAGCCTGGCGGGGACTCTCGTCTGACGGAGCTTTGCCCGCCACTGGTCC
The DNA here is from genome assembly GCF_003184545.1 of Aspergillus heteromorphus CBS 117.55. Classification (NCBI taxonomy): domain Eukaryota; kingdom Fungi; phylum Ascomycota; class Eurotiomycetes; order Eurotiales; family Aspergillaceae; genus Aspergillus; species Aspergillus heteromorphus. The sequence goes on from NW_020290449.1 coordinate 139,291, forward strand.
TCCCAAAAGGCCGGGACGAGTCTTTGTCACCCAGGCCCGGGACCGGAGGCAAAGGCTTGTTGAACGACAGCGAGCTGCCGTGCGAGATGTAGGAGGGACTGGGACTGGGGGGGCCGCGATCGTCCGAACTGGGCTTCTGTACGTTCAGATGCGGCACGGCCAGTCTGTCCGCGGAGTCCCATCTCGTCTCCAGCCCGGCGAGAAGCAGCCTCTCGTCGATGTCCTGGGGCGGCATCTTGTTCATGTGTCGGTAGGCGCGGTCGTCCATGTGGTCTTCGAGGATATCGTTGGGGAGGAAGTAGAGCGTGGACCGTGATGAGAGACTGTCGACCGATTGCAAGCCTTGGGGGTTGCTGAACGGCGCATGCGGAGGGGTGATGGGAGACAGGGAGCGGACGGGTGCGTAGGGACCCAGTTTGTAGTCGGACATGGTATGCAGGGCGATCATGGAGAGACACCAGCGGAGGACCAGCAAGTCCAGAACCACCGCCTATAAGGCCCCGGGGGATCGGAAAAGGGTGATATAAGTCGCATCGCTCGGATGACACGCCCCTCGGACCCGGATCCGCGTGATACGCAATCCGCTCAGGGCTTCCATCCACGCCAGGGCATGGCTGTTGGGTCCGTAATGTTTTGGTTTTAGTCACAGGGCCCACGCGAAACACCAGGCATGCACGCCCAGAGGCTAGTCCCTGGCTGTGAACAGGTGCCTGGCATCGAGCGACGCGACGAGTCGAGCCGGCCAATGGCAGGGACGGGACACAGACAAGCACAGCATTTGTGCTGCTGACGGATCAGCTAGCAGGGACGGGGGCAGTGTTTGGAGCATCGGGGTGGGAGCTGAAGCTCCAACGTGGGCTCGAGGAAACTAGTCGCGATGGCGTTGGGGCCAAATCGCGTCAGAGTCTGTGAGAGAGCGGCGATGAGACTGCGAGTGTTAGTCGGACGAGACACCTCCAACAGATGATGTAAAACGCGAGTGACTTACCGCAGACATGAAGGCTAGAGAAAAGGGGGGGGAAGAAGACAAGACGGAAGAAGCAAAAGAAGCAGAAGAAGAAAAGGCGGAGCGGAGACCAGGCGACAAGGCGACAAGGCGACAAGACGAGGCTGCCCATTGATGAGAATTCCGCCCCCAGAGACGATCCGACCTCATTTCCGTCCCAACCGCTCTAGAAAGCACACTCGACCTTCGACGCAGTATCCAGCCATGCCATGTGGCAATGCCCGGCGACTCTGACATCAGAGGTCTCGTCCAGGGGAACCGTCCGAATGGGGCGAAAAGCGCCCGCCCGAATGGGTTGTGATTTGTGAAATAGGGCCTGCTCCCCTTGCCAAGAGAGAGTGCAGTTCGTATGGGAGTTGGATTCCTGACGTTCAGGACTCACAAGTGGCAGCTCGAGATTAATCCAATCCACTCCGCTCACTGCCCGACCAGACGATGACAATGACATACCACAGCCCCAAACCCCGAGTCCTCGACTGAGATATGTATGTCTCACCGAAGAGCAAATTTCCTTCCCCTTCCATTCAGCTCGCAAGGCTACCTCCCTATGGAAGAATAATCGAAGGAGTGGATAGAGACAAAGCCACATGGCCATGGTCTGCCTTAACCTTCGCAAGCAGTCCACCCAGTCCCAGTCCCAGTCAGTCACAGTCCATGCTCGAACATGATCGGCAGTCCCCCTCCCCGAGCTGGCCAAAACGGCCCCAATTGTTCGATCATCGAGTGCGCCTTGTTTGTAATCCGGCGTCAGGAATCGGAATCCAGAGTTATTGATGTCCCCCTCCCCCTCCCCCTCCCTGTTATCTCTAGCATGGCACACCTTTTCGTTTTCCAGGGTCGGCCCGGTCTAGATTTATCAGCAGACTCGAATTTCGATTATGAAACGTGGTTTGCAGTGGGGGATGCGCAGTGCAGTCAGCCGATCTGGTATGGTGGCAGGCATTCTTATCTGCTGTCAGAGTTGGGGGCTTCGTGTCTCAAGAGGGGGGAACTGTATAACTCGATTGTGATTCACAGGGCAGGGGGGGATGAGTAAATGGGATTGGGTAAGAGGAGGGGGGCTGCTGTATAACCTGATTATGGTCCACACAATGAGAATGGACGATACTAAATAGTATATCCCTGTTTGAGGCCTGGTTGCTGAGAATAAGGATAAGGGGGTAAATATGTTGGATTGGACCACCATGAGCATCTTGCTATGAAGTCAGCTGCATCATGGTGTTGATCCAGGTTCGATAGCCGAAAGAACCAATGGAACGGACGTCTATCGCATGTCGAAACGGAGGCTGATGCGACGTGAAGAGCCAACAGTAGCAATGGGAGAAGGGAGTGTCATGATTGGATGCGACGCATCCTGGTATATACTAAGCGTCCTGGGACAGATTACGTGCATGTCTGGTGTTGAGATGCACATTAACTGAGGGGTTGTACCTGGGCCTATCTCTAATATCGGTGTCGCATTGAGTAGGTCTGTGTGACTGTGTTGTTTAGTAGTAACCACTTTTTCCAATAAGTGCCAGACACAGTAATAATGTAAGTCACCTTGTGCAGGGTTTGACATAATCACCTATCACTTCCCTGCTCTCGACATTCCATGCACCCCCAGATAAATGACAGGATCGATCCTATAGCACATCCAAGGATGTAACATCGACGGATCCCTAGATCTCCGCCCCAAAAAGTACTCGCAGGACGACGCCCCCACCCACCACCACCGCGAGAAGCGAAGACAGGGACAATCCCAGCGCCTGAAGAACACCCAACACCCCGGACCAGTTGTACACCACCAGCGCCCGCATGATCGGATACCACCACAAGGGATACGTCGCACCCATCCAGCAAAACACCCAGACGAAGCCCACGCACCGCTGCCAGATGGGCGTCTCCATCTCCATCTCAATCACCCCCCGTCGTCGCTGCAAGACCGTCCAGCAGTGTTGCACGGTGTCCTCGAGGATAATGGCGCCCGCCTGTGCGAGGAAAAAGAGCAGGGTGCCGGGATTTCCATTTGTGATACCGCTGGTGACGTTGGCGGTTACGTGCATTGTCCCGGAAAGGAGGAATACGATGGTCAGGTTGAGATAGCGCTCGGGCAGGGAGGGCTTGGGGAGGCGGAGGACGCGGGTGGTGATTGCCGTTGACATGCTGGTGAAAGGCCATCGGAGGTACTGGTGCCAGGACTTGCTGATGTTGGATGCGAATGTCAGTGTGTGGGTTTCAGGAAGGATGTTGGAAAGCTGGAAATGGAAGAACTCACCCCCAGAATCCACGAACGGTATACGCGTCCCCGAGGCTCCCGAAGAGCGGAGGCCACGAAGCAGGGCTTGACCAGCCAACTGCCGCGCAAAGAGCAGAGCATATCCGGTACTGGGAGTCCAGGAAGAGCATCGATATGGGGAGACCAATCGTCCAAGTCACTCTGACCCGAGCCAGCAGCTGCGCGACGCTGGGGTTGGCGTAGGAGAATTCTCGTCCCGAGCGGTAGAGGTACGACCCGTCCGAATCCCACAGATTGTGCGTGATGAAGAGGGAGAATACGAGGGCCATGAGAGCTCCCTGCCACGCAGCAATGGCCATCTGCCTACGCAGGAATTGGCCGCGTTTGGGAGGCAGCGCGCGAAACACGGCGGGGAAGTCGGGGACATTCTTGGCCTGCCAATCGGTCCCGATGCCACGGGGACTCGGGAGGATGGTGAGTGCGGATGCCAGTCTGTCTCTTGTGTTCTGCTGCGCGGTCAGGTCGACGGCCGTGATCAGGAGAAGGTTGGTCTGGTGCATGAGCATGGTGAAGGGCCAGCCGTTGGTCGCGACTTGGACGAAGATGTTCTGGTCAGCGACACTGACGAGGGCGGATTCAAGGTAGGCCATGCATGTCATTAATGGCAGATATATGGATCGCAGACTGGAGCTTTTGGGGGTGAGGACGAGCAGGGTGAGGGTGGTGAGAAACTGGAAGAGAAGGATGGTATAGCACAGGAGGTTGGGGAAGACGGCCATCTGGCTGGTAGTTGGCTGTGGGGTGGTGCTGGATCCAGTACTTCCTCTTTACCTCTGGATTGTGGAGAAGGACGAAGGCCGGAGAGGGTGATATACGCTGGATTGGACGGTGTTATATTTTGCTCATGGCTCCATTGCTGGCTTGGCTGTGCGACAACCCGCAGGTAGACAGGATCATGCCTACAGCTATGATTTCTATTTTGCCCCTGAAGGAACATGTAAGGCAGTGTGATGTAACGCCGATGGGAGGTTGTGTTGCCATGAAGCCTCAAGATACGACCTGGAAACCGAAGCGGTGAGCACGCTGCTGAGCCTGAGATGAAAGATTTCGCTCATCTTTGCTATACAGTGACTGACTGATGTGTTTTCCAATTCCAACACAGCAGCGACACGAGCCCCCGTTGAAAGTGGTAGAACCATCAGACCAAATCCCGAACGGCAATATCAAGCGTCAGGATCAAGCATGCCTGGCTCGGGCTATCTTCTCCCCGGACCTTGCTCGGATCCCTCGGCCCATCTCCCCCCGAGCCCTGCCTCGCCAGCAACTGACCCGGCGACCATCCCGCCCTTTCCCCCGCATCCTCCCTCCGCCAGCAACCCACGGTTTTCCCCCATCCAGGCAGGTGGTGGCGCGGGCAAATCGCCGGTACAGCAAAGCCTTTCCAGGAGGACCCCCAAGGGGTGGCACTCGGGTAGACTTTCGGGTGAACACTACGATGAAGTATATATGTCATAGCGTAGAGGGAAGATATCTACCAGAAGCAAGATGACTACAAAAAGGAAGATGGGACGGATAATTATCTCATCGTAAATTCGTATCCTGATTGTTTTACATGAACCAGTCATGGCCACTAGGAAAAAGCTATTACCAAACGCAACTCGTCACCGGAGCGAGCTGCCATTCGCCCCTGACGTCAGATCAACTTAGAAGGGCGAGTCGCCCAGGAAGTAGTGCACCGCCTTGGTCTGGGTGTAGTTCTCCAGAGCGTACGAGCCCAGCTCGCGGCCGATACCGGACTCCTTGAACCCACCGAAGGGCACCTGGTAGGACAGCATGTTGTAGCTGTTGACCCAGACGGTTCTGTGGCATATTAGCAGACGTTGAGATATGGCCCAGGGGCAGGCAGGACTTACCCGGCGCGCAGGGCGTTGGACACGCGGATGGCGGTGTTGACATCCTTGGTGTGGATACCGGCAGCGAGACCTGGAGACATCAGCAAATGACGATGGGCCTGGAATATTGAAAACATACCGTAGGCGGTGCTGTTGCCAATCTTGATGGCGTCCTCAACATCCTTGAACTTCTGTACGGTGACGACGGGGCCGAAGATCTCCTCCTGGTTGATCTTCATTTCCGTAGTGACATCGGTGAACACGGTGGGCTGGATGAAGTAGCCCTCCGTGCCGTGACGCTCGCCACCGACGGCAACGGTAGCGCCACCCTTCTTGCCGTGGTCGATGTACTCCATGATCCGGTCGAACTGCAGCTGGGAGACCTGGGGACCCTGGAAGGTCTCGTGGTGGAAGGGGTCGCCGACCTTGTTCTGGGTGGCACGCTCCTTCAGGCGGGCAACAACCTTGTCGTAGATGCCCTCCTGGACCAGGATGCGAGAGCCGGCGCAGCAGCACTGGCCGTGGTTGTAGAAGATACCGAAATTGGCCCACGAGATGGCGTTGTCGATGTCGGCATCATCGAAGATGATGTTGGGAGACTTGCCACCCAGCTCGAGAGTCACCTTCTTGAGGTTGCTCTTGGCAGCAGCCTGGAGGATGGTGCGACCGACCAGAGTAGATCCAGTGAAGGCGACCTTGTCGATGTCCATGTGGTTGGAGATGGCAGCACCGGCCACACGGCCGAAGCCGGAGATGATGTTGACGACACCGGGAGGGAAACCGGCCTCCTTGACCAGCTTGGCGGCATACAGCGCGGACAGAGGAGTCTGCTCAGCGGACTTCAGCAGGACGGTGTTACCGGTGGCGACGGCAGGGCCGATCTTCCAGGACCACATCAGGATGGGGAAGTTCCAGGGGATGATCTGACCGCAGACACCGATGGGCTCGTGGCGAGTGTAGTTCAAGGTCTGGGGGTTCTGGTCGATCGTCTGACCGTGGATCTTGTCGGCCCAGCCACCATAGTAGCGCAGGCAGCCGGCGGCGTTGGTGACATCGCCCTTGGCCATGCTCAGGGACTTACCGTTGTCCAGAGACTCAATGGCGGCCAGGATGTCAATATCGCGCTCGAAGAGTTCGGCCAGCTTGAGCAGCATGCGGCCACGCTTGGTGGGCGTCACCAGGCGCCACTCGCCCTCAAAGGCCTTGCGAGCAGCGGCGACGGCAAGGTCGACATCCTTCTCGGAGGCTTCGTGGACAGCGACGATGGGCTTCTCGGTGGTGGGGTTGATGGTCTCGAAGGTCTTGCCTTCGGAGCCCTTCACGAACTCATTGTTGATGAACCTGCGGGGGGAGGGCGGTTAGTTACGGCCACCAAAAAAAGTAGAGAAGTTGGGGGGGAGGAGAGGAGGGAAGGATATGGAGACATACAAGCCAAGAGGCTGCTCATATTTAATGTTGTTGGGGGTCTCGATGGTGGTGAAAAGGCCAGCCATGATGAAAGATGGATGTGTGAATGGGGAGTGAGGAGGAAGAAGAGGGGAAGGGAAAAAAAAGAGGGAGCTCCGATACTAATAAAGGCCAGGTGAAGAAGGGGGGGAAGGAAGCGGGAGGGGAAGCTGGCGAGTCGGGGTGGGGGGTGGAAATGGGGAACGGATGCAGACCTGAGACTACTGCTGTACTGGCAGTAGTAGTCGAATCCATGGGCAAGCATCACACTCGTCACTCGTTGACTTCCTGGCAATTACCTCACAGCTGGCCGCGGCTAGCCATCCTCGCCATCATACGCGCCTCCAATTGGGCATCCGCCACAGCGAACCTTGCCCGCCCACCACCCACATGCCTGCCCGTCCCCACCCCGCTGTTAAACCCGTCTCGATCGTGCGGGGTTGCCACGCTTGCCGGTCCTGGGTGCGCGCCCCCTTTGCCCGTCCACGGTTGGGATGAGGGAGGGAACAAGACAGGACGGAAAGAGGACGGAATGGAGGTGTGAGGTGTGAGGTGTAGATGCCGCTGGCCATTCCTTGGCCAACCTTCTCCGAGCGTTCTCGTATAAAGGCCTTAAACAGCATTGCTATTGCCGGAAATCATCCGCCTAGTCGTCGAAGGACTCCACCCGATCACTCTAGAACAGTACATTACTATCAGAACTAGTCATGCAGAATTTTAGTCAGCTCGGGGTTAACTAACTAAAGTAGTGGGTGGGTTAGGTGCTTACATCTTCCGCTCATTGCGCCGTCATTGGCCCTGGCATCAGCTGGCATGCACCTACCCAACCCAGTCAGTCTGAATCCGGAAGGTGATTGATTGTCCTTGGCACACCTATCTATAAACCGCCTCCGTCTCATTTGCAAGGGTGCCTTTCTCAGACTCTGAGACGACTCAGACGAGACGATCCACCGCGCCAAGTCACTAGTCGCTGCCGATGGCTTGACCCGCGATTACACCTTCGCCAGATCGCCTGCAGCCTACGAGGCCCGTCACCTCGGGGCTGGTGGAAGTCGTTGCCCTTCCCGGCAAGGGTCAAACATGGTGTCTTTGGTCCTTACTGCTCAGGAGTCAGGACGGAGACGATATGTAATGCCCAGAGAAATAAAGGACCTGTTAGTAATGGCTATCTCCAGCTCCGTCCCCCACTAGCCGATTCCGAGCCTAGCGGGGGGAATGACAGACTAGTGGCTGTGGCAGGATGGACCAGAGCTCCCCACTCAGCATGCGACAATTCGACACTTCCCCTCTGCAGCCTAAAGTCATCTGGACTTCGAATCCCGATCCAATCAAGTAACTACACTCCATGTCCTTGACTTATCTCCGGTCATCCAGCCGGGGGCTGCTACCTAGTACTTACTATCCACGGAGAATCTACTGTACGGTGCTGCTTACGCCACTCGTGGGGTAGGTAGCCATGCCCGATAAGCCACCACCCAAAGCTCGGGTTGATTCAGGCCGGAACAGGCATTACAATTCGCTCATCTCGCCGAACCCCCCGGTTCGAGCCATCTTCTACTCGGCGACTTACGGTGCTCCCTTCCAGACCGTGCTAGGACAGACCGATGCACCGAAATCCATGTGCCACATTCCCGTGGTTTGACTGAAAATTGGGCTGCAGATCGAGAGGTGTCTGACTTTCCCCGAGACCCCGGATTCTACGGAGTACTAGTGCTGGTGTTCACAAGGCTCGGACCAAGGTACGACGGAAACCGGAAATACGGAAGAAACCCCTTGCGGAATATACCGCGGATGTATCACCCAGAGATATATGATCTCGAAAACAGATCTTCCGATCAGTCGATCTATTGGTGCTTGAGAGGACTCATGGATGCAATGCCTGCATGGGCTGGATGCAAGACCATAGGAGACTCTACACAGCTCGGAAGGTTCCGTGAACTGCGGAATGTTGACTAGGGCTGGGGATTGTCATCTTTCCTGATATCGAGAATGTCTTTAGGGACGTTCATTTTTTTTTAATGATGATGACGACAGACTCCCCCGCCCGGGATGGTCTATCTAGACATGTCAGAGAGCGAGTTGGTGAAGCGGGGAGGACCCGAGAGCTAGATGCATTCATCCCACATATACAGCTTCATGTGCAGCTCAAGGGTGTCAGGTATGTGTTGTCGTGATGCAGCGATGCTCGGGAGGGCATCATCAATGCCGATCGGCGGGGTTGACAGCGTTCTGGCTACCCCTCCCTCGGTGCGATCACAACAGCTGCTTCATGCAGCAGCCGGACTGTGAACAGGCTGCTCGGCCTCACAGGGCCTTCAACTTTAGCAAAGGCGTCCTTCAAAAAGAATAGGAACAAAAGAGGCACAAAGAGGTACGACAGCAGATGGAGGTGGAGTTGGAGCTTTCTTCCGACGATCAGTGTCTGGTGAGTGGTGACTGATACGAGACCCTAGCTTCATGCAGCATGCATCCCTTCCTCCAACCGAATCCCGCCCATCTTGTCATGAACTAGCGGCACTTCTGGGGCTTGACTCACCCCAACATCAAGTCCAACCATGCCCAAGTTCTATCCATCGATCACTCCTGAGCTCCGGGACTGGACCCTCCGCCAGAGCGTCTTTTTCGTGGCCTCTGCGCCCTTGGAAGGACGACATGTCAATCTGTCGCCCAAAGGGCTCCCAGACTCATCGTTTGCTATCCTTGGTCCCAACGAGGCCGCTTATGTTGATGCCACCGGTTCGGGGAACGAGACCATCTGCCATATGCGCGAGAATGGCCGCATCACCGTTATGTTCTGTTCCTTTGATGCTTCTCCGGGCATCGTGCGCTTCTTCTGCAAGGGCTCCGTGATTGAGTGGAACGAGCCTGAATTTCCGAGCTACCTCAGGCGCATGGGAGGCAAGCATGTGGTGGGAGCGCGTGCGATCATCCGTTTGGATGTCTTCAAGGTTCTGGCCCTGACCCTCCCCCTGAACTTTCTCTGGTGCATTATGACTCATATATACGTTCTGTATTACACCGTCAACCATCACCAAGTGATTACTGCTAACATTGCAACGCATTCTTTACAGACCCAATTTTCCTGCGGCTATGGAGTCCCGCGATTGTCCCTGAAAGTCGACCCCGAGACCCACGAGACCAAGCCGTTTCTCAAGGACCGTGACACACTGGGGCACTGGGCAGGCAAGAAGGTTCAGTCGAACGACCTTCAGGCGTATCAGAAGCAGTGGAATGTACGTAGTCTGGATGGTCTGCCTGGGCTGCGCACCGCGTTGAAGGATGACCGTCAGTTCATCTGGCTGGGGCAGATGGGGAACTGGGTCCGTCGGCACCGGGACGAGATCGAGATGTTGAAGTCCTCCGTGTTGGTGCTGTTGATCGCGATGGCTATTCTGAATTGGGTAGGATATGTGTAGATAGGAGCCTCCGAAAGTCCATTCGGCCGCATGTGACTTGCCTGTTCCACTTCCTGACTTTCGGCCGTGCTTGTGGGATTATAATTATATTTTCTTGTTGATCTCGCTCCATTTCTGCACACTTCCCTTCCAATAGTTCGGGACTTGCTTTTCCCCTGGTATCGCAGCAGTGGCAGCAAACCCCGCACCGCCAATCGCCAACCAGCCGATGGCCTCGGCATCCAACTCGACGACAACCCCCCGGTATGTGTGACATCAGTGCCGACTCGGGGATTCCTGGTTCTGGAGGATGACTATCGGCGCATGATTTAAGCCCCCCATGTTCCAGCACTTCCAGCAGACGGCGTCTGTCCTCTTTCTCCAATCCACCTACTCCACAGCGCCACCCAGCGGTGGAGCTCCAGTCCATCCGCCATGAGCCCCCGTCCAATTCGCATCGCTGGTAGGTCACCCTCTACATTCTGAACTGTCCCCGGCAATACCTGCATACTGACAACGAGAAGGAGCGTCAGGATCCTCCGCCGACCGCCGCCATGCCATCGCCGAATTCGCGCGCAACCATCCCCGGGATCCGGTCGACGTCATCATCGCCGACTTCATGAGCGAGGCGAACATGGTCACGGCAGCTGCACGGAAAGTGGACCTGGATCAGCTAGGAGATGCACAAACGCCCCCTACTATTGCCCCCGGATACGAAGCCTCGTTCCTCTTGGCCCTGAGTCCGGCCCTTGAGGATCTGGCCAAGCATGGCATCAAACTGGCGGTCAACGCAGGCAACACCGACACAGAGGGCCTCTACAAAGTGGTGAAGCAGATGGTGGAGGCAAAGGGACTAAAGCTCAAGGTCAATTGCCCCCCCCCCCCCCCCGATACCATACCCAAATACTCACAGGACTCCAGGTAGCCTGGGTATCCGGAGATGAAGTCTTGTCGACCGTCAAAGCCGCCCTCTCGTCAGGAAAATCGCCCTTCACAAATATATACACCGGGGAGTCGCTTTCCAGCTGGTCATTCGACCCCATCTATGCCCAGTGCTACCTCGGTGGGCTCGGAATCGCCGCCGCCTTATCCCACGGGGCGGACATCGTTCTCTGCGGACGCGTATCCGATGCCTCACCGGTCATTGGAGCTGCATACTGGTTCCACGGCTGGAACCGCACCGACCTCGACCGGCTAGCCAATGCCTTCGTGGCTGGGCACCTCATCGAATGCAGCAGCTATGTCTGCGGGGGCAACTTCACCGGCTTCAAGACACTGGAGCATGGCGACCGCTGGACCAACATCGGCTTCCCCATCGCGGAGATCTCCCCCGAAGGTAAGGTGACCATCACCATGCAGGCGTCGGCCCCGGGGGGCACCGTCACGGTCGACACCTGCTCCTCGCAGCTCCTGTACGAGATCCAAGGTCCCTGGTACTTCAATTCCGACGTCACCGCCATCCTCAACGACATCCACTTCGAACAGGTCGGCACCAACCGCGTCGCCGTGCACGGCATCCGCTCTGGTCCTCCTCCCCCGACCACCAAAGTCGGCATCACCGCTCGCGGCGGCTTCCAGGCCGAAGCAACCTGGTACCTCGTCGGCCTCGACATCGCCGCCAAAGCCCGCATGCTCGAATCGCAGATCCGCCATCTGCTCGCCCCGCACGCCTCCCACTTCACCTCCCTCACCTTCTCGACCCTGGGCTCCGCCGCCGAAAACCCCAACGACCAAGACAGCGCCACCGTCCCCTTCCGCATCGTCGCCCAGGCCCGTACCGCCGAGGCCCTCGCCCCTAACCACTTCCTCCGTCTCATCACAGACAACATCATGCAGGGCTACCCCGGTGCCACCTTCCATATGGACCCTCGTCCGGGCTCCCCTCGTCCCGTCTACGAATACTACGTCTCCCTCCTGCCCCAATCCGATATCACCCACCTCGTCCACCTCCCCTGGCTCTCACAAACCCTCCACATCCCCCCTCCCCCAGTAACCAAGACCTACCCCTCCCAACCCACCACCACATCCTCATCCGCATCCCCATCCCCATCCCCATCCTCATCCCAAGATTCCTCTTACGGCCCCACCATCCCCGCCCCCCTCGGCTGGCTCACCCACGCCCGCAGCGGCGACAAAGGCCCCGACGCCAACTGCGGCTTCTGGGTCCGCCACCCCGACGAATACACCTGGCTAACATCCCTCCTCACCCTCCCCACCATCACCGCCCTCCTCGGCGAGAAATACTCGTCCAACCCGCACCTCGTCATCGAGCGCTTCGAGCTCCCGCGCATACGCGCCGTGCATTTCCTCTTCCGCAATCTGCTGGATCGCGGCGTCGGCGTTACCACCACCGTCGATTTTCTGGGAAAGAATGTCGCCGAGTTTTTGCGCGCCAGGGTCGTGGATGTCCCCGTGAGGTTTTTGGGGAGGGGGAGGTTGTAATTTTTCCTCTTTACTTCTCGTTCTCCTCATCCTCCTCCTCCTTCTTCTTTATTCTTTCATTTTATTTTATTTTATTTTATTTATTTTATTTTTTGTTTTGGGGGTTTTTGTGAGGTTTGGGGGTGGGTGGTTGGGGGGGGGGGGGGGTGTAGCAGGGAACCAGGGAAAAATATGATCCAGACATATCTAGTACAGTACGGTACGGAGTATAGTATGTAGATACTATATATCATATACTACCTACTTTACTACTTTAGCGTCTACTATTTCCCAACACCGACATCAGCATCGACATCAACACAGCATTGAAAGTAACTGAAACAAACACCAGCCGCATAAATCAGCTGAAACAGGCTATACTATACATATCTATCAAGAAGGTAGATTCGTTGTTCAAATGAATGAATATTCTAATTTTTATTTGTATCTTCCCATTAATATCAAATTCACATTCAAATTCACATTCAAACTCAAACTCCAATGCGCACCGCACCTAAAATCCCACCATAAACATGAACACCAACACCGTGAATGCAAGAATCTCCCCCTATCTCTCCTTCCCTCCCCCCCTTTCCCCCCCAACTCTCTCAGATACCCATACCCATACACCGACCGCCAAGGCACAGCCCACACAGCCTACCCACTACCGCCTCCTCGAACTACTCACCACCGGCTCAAACCCATCACTATCATCATCATCATCATCAACGATATCCTCGCTGGGGGCTCTCGTAGCGCGCGTGGATCGCGATCCCGCCGTCCCACGCACACTACTCTGCGAGCCGACGAAGCTCAGCTGGGTTTGGGTCTGTTTTCCTCGTCCGCGGCGCGAGGGAGCGACGGTGTTTGAGGACGGGGCGGGGGAGGGGGCTTTGCGGCGTGTGCTGGGTTTGGAGGGTGCAGGTGCAGCTCTGCGGGTTCGGGTGGAGGGTTGTTTGACGAAGAGGGCTTGGGAGTCGGATTCCTCGTCGTCGTCTTCTTCGACGATGTTGGCGAGGGCGGCGCCGGGGTCTGAGTTTGCGTTGTTATCATCATCATCATCGTCGTCGTCGTCGAGCATGATGACGTCGTTGTTGTCTTCGTCTTCGTCGTCGGAGATGGCGCGGCGGCGACGGCCTTTGGTGGTGGTGGTGGTGGTGGTGGTGTTGGCTGTTTTGGAGGGAGTGATGGCTTTCTTGGGGGCGGGTTTGCGGGTGGTTGTTGTGGCAGCTGCTCGGCCACCGCGGCCGCGGCCACGGCCCCGGCCTCGGGTGGATGTGGTGGATGGGCGAGGGGTGGTGCCGTCTTCGGCGGCGAGGTCTTCGTTGGGATCGCCGCCTTCGTTGTCGGAGTGGATGAGGGCCCCGGGCTGGTCTTCCCAGGCGCCATCGAACTCGGTGTCCCAGCCATCGGGCTTCGGCTTGAATCGCTTCTTCCCGCGGGTGCGTTTCTTGACGCCGCGCGAGAACATGTCTTCCATCTGGGTGCGGTATTTCTCCATGGCTTTCTGTAGGGAGCTCTGGACGGCGTCTTCTTCGTCATAATCGTCGTTGGCGCGGTCCAGGTTCATGAGGTGCTTGATCTGGCTGTCGAGGGATTCGTTGACGAACATTTCCAGGGCGTGCTTGTCGTCCTTGTCGATGAATTGGGCGACCGCGTCGCCGAACGAGTTCTGCGGGAGGATGGTCAGGGATTGCGCGGAGAGGAGATCGCGCACGAGTTGTTCGACTTTGACCGTGTCCAGGGTGGAGAGGTGAGAGACGGCCGCCTCGTCCAGGTCGTTGTCGGTGTCCTTCTTGCGCGTGTTGGCGTTCTTCTTCTTGCGGTAGAACTGGACCACGTCGTTCACGTTCGCGACCTTGCCGACGAACCGGTTGGAGAAGCGCTGGGGATTCTCGCAGTCGTAGCTGCCTCCTTCCGGGGTGGACGTTTCGACGCGCAGTCGCACCAGGGGGAGCGGCACTTCGAGGGCTCCGTCCTCGGCTCCCTCGTCCTGCGTCTCCAGCCATTCCGTTTTGGCTTCCTCGATGAGTTCCTCGACCATGGTCATGAGGAAGCGCGTGACTTCCGTGCGGTTGTTCTCCTTGCGGGCCAGTTTTTGGGCTCCTTTCTCCTCGGAGAGGACTATTTCGCGCATGGCGAAAGGGCGAACGGACTTTAAGCGGATCGGCTCGCTTTTGAACTCCCGACCTGTGACGCTGATGAGCGCGACGTGTTTCGCCACTGCTTCGCCTGGGACCAGGGATGTCGCGACTGACGAACCGGGCTGCATGACGTGGAACATGGTTTCGGGGTTCTTTCGAGGGTTGATCAGGCATTCATGCTCGTGGCCCCAAACCACCAGATCCAGGAACTCGGGTAGGAAATTCTCGGGCAGGTAGCTCGTTTCGGTGTGGGCATAGTGGTTCTGATGCACGCTCATCAGGTTGAACCAGTCATCCTTCTGGATGGAAGGCTGGTAGAACTTGACCTTGCCGTCCCGGAAGGTGCGGAATAGACGCTCGTCGCGGACGTTACTCATGCCGTAGAGAGCGAGCTTGGTGCGTCCCTTCTGCAGCAAGACCGGCTTGATCTGGATATTGTCCGATTCTGGAGTCCGTCCGTAGTAGTTGATCAGGCCGGAGACCTGGAGCAGGTCCAGCGCGGCCAGGTGCCCTTCTCCGGACGGGTCATCGTGGTTGCCATGGATGGAGAAGATGGGGATCGCCACGTTGATATCGAGGTCCTCGTAGTTGACGTGGTTGAAGGCGCCCTGGAAGTTCTCGCTCGCGTCGCTGAGCATCTCCAGCTCGCAGGGCTTGTCGCCCAGGCAGTTCATGCGGATGGAGCGCATCACCTGGTACATGGACTTCCGCGAGGGCTTGTTCTCATGGAAGAGATCTCCTGCCAGGAGCACCATGTCGACATCGTGCTCCTTGGCCAGACACATGACTTCATGGAAGCTTTTCCAGCTGTCGTCGCCCCGGATGGGGTCTCGTTCGTTGTACCCGACATGGTTGTCGGTTGAGACGAGGATGCGGATCGTTTCCGCGTCTGGGCGCATCAGCACAGGCTTCACGGGCCAGGTCTGGATCACGACTCACCACCTGAAATGGGCATTTTGATCGAGTCCGATATGCATCGATGCCAAGAGGAAGAGGGGAGGAGAGAGTGAAGGTAAGAATGCGAAGAATGTAAGGGTGGTAGTAGTAAAGCTATAGTAGTGTACTCCGTACTAGGGAGTCGGTACTATACAGAGTAGTACTGGGTAGGAATTCGGAAAAGGCGCGTAGGCTACCGTGCAGGAATGCTGCCTAGGGTCTGGAACAAGATGGACTGGTGGTGGCTAGGCTAGAAGGGGGGGAGGAATGACCCAAGAAGAATAGCCTCATTCATCAGTGGATGATGCACGATGAGTGACGATGACTGATGACTGATGACTGTCCGGTTCTCGCGCCGCGGCGCGTAATCACGTGACGGGCACGCGGGCGGGCGGGCGACGCTGATTGACGGACCCGCCGTTTGGCCTTCTGCCTCTTCGTCGCCTTCCTTCGGATCGCCGGACTTGTACTTTGTTCTCTGCTCTGTGACTCTCTGTCGTCCTCCACCCCCCCCCCCTCCAAACCTGTCCTACCCTTCCATCGCTTCGATCGCATCGCATCGCATCGCTCGTCTGCCTGCTTTCCCCTTTCCTTGTTCCTCCTATCTTCGACTGATTCAGCCATCATTCCTGGTTCAGTCGCCTCCGTTGTCCCCATTACCCCGCGAAACTCTTTTATGCAATCAGAGCCTACCGCAGTTTTCGACCGCTCGCCTTCGGTAGACCCCTCCTCAGAAGCGTTTCTCGAGATCACCCAGCATGGACATGATTTGCATGGTGAGCACCGAGTCTCTGGGCCTCCGCCTCACGAGCCCGAGCACTCTGGTCTCCGCCGTGACTCACCCGAGGCTGGCGAGCAGCCGCCCCTAGACGAGCCCACGGCCACGGAGCCTGCGCAGTGGATCGATCCCGTCAGTCAGTATGAGAATGAGATTGCCAAGTCGTCCTGGAGACCGAAAGCCAGTCCTCGGGTGGCGCAGCCCGCCATCTACACGGGCGTGTCGTTGGAGGCTTTCCCAAATGGTATGTCGCCCCTCCGCGCGGGTCGGGGATGGTCGGGATTGAGTCTAACCATCGCATCTGGCAGAGGTGCTCACGCACATTCTCTCGCATCTGCCCCCACCATCCTTGTCCTCGATGGCCCTGGTGTCTCGCCGGCTTCATAGTCTGGTGACCACGCCCCACGCCTGGAGAGTTGCCTTCTCCCGCTATTTTCCCGGCCCGTATACTGTGGAAGATGGCGCATGGACGGTGAACCCCTCCGACAGCGTGACATCTGATAGGCGATATTTCTCCAGGTTGACTGCGCTGGCATCCTGGAGAAGTGAATACATTCTGAGAACCCGCTTGCTGAGATCGCTCTCGAGAGGCAAGCCGGCGCAGTTTGAGCCTTCCAAAAAGACGGGTACGGTGCGGTCCGCAAGCGTCGCGAATGGCAGCGCTGTTGTCACGTACACCTCGCAGTTGATGTATCCCGTCAGCCACCTGCATGGAGCATTTGGGACGGAGGTCTCGAAGAAGGAGCCTCTTTTCATCCATGGTGCGTCGGAGCAGGGGATCGCGTCGGCCAGCGACCCGTCGTCGGTCAAGGTCGGGACATGGGGCTTGTCTGATCACCAGCTGTTCCGACACTTCGCGGATTTGTTCCCTGGAGATGCCGAGTATGGCTTGGGGTCCGGTGAACTCGTCGGGGCGCCCAATCGCATGGATGTCAGTCAGCCTTACGGGATGATTTACGGCGAGGCGTGTCCTCAAGGACGTAGCTATTTTATCTCGACGACTGAGCAACGGGGCAGGTTCCTGAACCTTGCCGCTTCCACTTCACAGCCTCATCTGGGGATTCCTGCCCTGAACATGATCGGAACCGGCATCACTGCGGTCTGGATCGCGAAGTTCTCCAATGTCCTCAAGATGACGGGTGGCCTGGTCGCGATGTTGTCGGGCTCCTCCACAGGCGTTCTCACGGCGTATGCCCTTGGCCCACACCCGACCTATGAAAAACGGTACGAACGAGGCCAAGTGACTGCGAAGTGGGTCCTGTGTCCTGGTGTTCCCATCATCGCTATTGCGGTCGATGACAGCTATTCTCCGAAACGGCATGCTCGTCGAAGAATCTGGGCAACGGTTCTCAACGCACTAGGGGAGGTTTTCTACCTCTCTGACATGCCGCGCCAGCCTGACGTGCCTTCCACGAAGTTGACTCCAGAGGAGTATGATCACCTGGCTTGGAAAACAGGCAGAAGTGTCCGTTGGGAATTGGTTGAGTTGAGCAGGCGAACTGCGCGACCCGACCCCTTCAACCGTGATCTTGTCGATGGCAGCTATAGCCCTCGCTCATCGTCGGATTCGATGAAGCTGAGTGAGGAGCAGATAGCAGCCGAGACAAGGGAGATTGAATGTTTCTTGTCCTTCAGGCCGAAGCATTTCAGGAAGGCCTGCGAGGGCTGGAATATGAGACGCGAGTTGAAGGTCGATTTCGCGGGCGACGATGGCCACGGGGCGGGCGAATCCGCCATTGTCATCTGCCCGGGCATTGGGGAAGATGAGCAGGCCTCGATTCGGAGGTACACCAGAAAGGTGTCTAAACACGATCTGCCGTCATCCAACCCGATACGGCCCTCTCAGAACACGGATAGCGTTCCTCCGTCGTCCATCTTTGGAGGCCCGGCCAAACTGCCTGTGGACAGCGCCGAAGATACGCCTTCGTCCCGGGCATCCAGTCGTATCAGCGAGACAGTCTGCTCGATCTCGAACACGGAATGGCGCATCACGGATTTCAATTTCGGGGACCGCAAATCTATCGAGATCACTACGAGTGCATTGGACATCTCCACCTACGCGCTGGTGACGACCGACGAGGACCCTCTCATCGGCATGTCCGGTAGCTCGGCCAGCTCTTCGGCAACGTCATCGCCGCTCCCACACATGAAGCAGCCACCCGGCAGTCCCGAAGTTCCTGGCCAACGCGGGCGATATCTCGCCGTGGGCACAGCTGCCGGAATGGTCCTCGTCTGGGACATCCGGTCTCCCACGTCCAAGACCTCCGAGCTCATCAACTCCGTGGCGCCCGTCCGACTCATCCAGACCGAATCGCCGCAGGTCTCTTGCGTCGCCTTAACCTCCCTGTACCTGGTCCACGGTGGAAACGACGGCCTCGTCCAAGCCTGGGACCCGCTCGCCTCCTCGACGCGGCCCATCCGCACCATCAACTCGCGCTTCTCGACGCGCGCCCGCCGTCGCCTCGTTCAGGCCGAAGCTTCCATCCACGGCGTTGGCAATAACTTCTACGCAACCGGCGCCATCAGCCTTGACCCAGACCCGACCGTCCTGCGCGGAATGGTCGCCCTCGGAACCCACCTCCGCTACTGGTCGTACAGCTCCTCCGCCGCGGACCAGTACAAATCCAGCAAACGCCGCCTCCGCCGCGGGCCCCGAGGCGGCAACGCCGTCACAGAGGGCCAACGCTTCAACACCAGCGGCCGCGGCGCACTGACCGACTACATCGAGGACGAGAAAGTCGAAATGCAGCGCCAGGAAGTCGCCGACCGCAAAAAACGCGCCCATCTGAGCCACCGCTTCGGCGTCGATCTCCTCGGCCCGGACATCGACGAGGACCAACTCCTCGCCTACGCCCGGCTCCTCAGCGAGGAATCCTACACCTCCGAAGCCAGCAAGCGCACCGACCACCTTTATTCCTCCTCCATAGCCATGAGGAGCACCTCCCCAAGCGACAACGACAACGACACCGACACCGTCGGTCCAAACGACAGCTCCTTCGCTCCGGACGAGCTCTCATCTGCATCCTCCCCCTACGAGGACCTCGCCGATGACCTCGAGCCTGAAATCGCCGAAGCCATCCGTCTCAGTCTCCTCGATGAAGCGCAAGCGCCAGATACCGGTGCTGACTCCTTCGACTTATTCCCATCCCACTTCCACCCCCACTCCTCACCCCCATCGCCATCAAAATCCACCCCACCCGTCGCGGAAAGCAGTAACCAGCAAGAAATCGACGACCTCGAATTCGCCATCCAGCTCAGTCTCGCCGAGGCAGAGAGCCAGAGCCAGAGTCACGCATTCGAGGAGTTTCCTGCTCTGCAGGCTTCCCCTGGGAAGAAGGATAGTGATAAGGGGAAAGGGAAGAGGAGAGCTCTGTGATATCATCTATCTATTTATTATCTCGTTTATTTCCTGGATTTGATTTGATTTGACTTGCTTGTTTGTTTGATTAAGTGGTTATTTATCTATAGTTTGGTTGATAATAGACATATTTTCTAGTTTTTTTTGTATCTGGGTCTTTGTTAATTGTTTGTGACATATCTGAGTGGATCTTGTCACTTTGTGGTTGTCGTTACGGTTGGTTTGAGTATCTTCTATCTTGCAGTCACTTATTTAAAGCATGTCTTACCTATATATAGTCTGTCTAGTAGATAGATAGCTGAGGCGGATTACTAAGGAAGATAGATACCTGACCTGGAGATATCGGAATCTTGCACTCCAGTCAATCTTATTACCTACCTACCTACCTATCTACTACTATACTATCACTATACTACTACTACTACTACTACTACTACTACTACTACTACTACTACTACTACTACTACTACTACTACTACTACTACTACTACTACTACTCCTACTACTCCTACTACTACTATACTACTACTACTACGCGGCGAAAGTCACAAGTCACACGCAAGCTCTGCCCTATCCCGACCTATCCCGCCCTATCCTGCCCTAGTAACCTACCCTGACCTACCCCGCCCTATCCCGCCCTATCCTGCCCTATCCTGCCCTATCCGACCTGTCCCGTTCCGTAAATGAAACAGAACAAGGACCAAGTAACCGATCTCATCCCAGCTCCTCCACAGTAAAAAGTAAGTAGACACCATAGGTATTTATTATCTGCAAAGGCACGACAAAACCAAGCATTCCAGAAATATTTCTAATCCATGATCCAACTACGAAGATCTAGAGTACTGGCCAGGTAAAGAGGGAGGGAAGGAGGAAGGAAGGAAGGAGGAGGAGGAGGAGGAGGAGGAGGAGGAGGAGGAGGAGGAGGTATATACAGAAATATATTAAACGTCATCGAATCATGCCCGGAGTCAAAATGCCCAGTGTTAGTGCCAGTGTTAGTGCCAGTGCCAGTGCCACTCTATTAGGGAGGACCTCAATGTATATACGGTAAACGAAGAACAAAGGTCAAGGTCAAGGTCATGGTCATGATCATGGTCATGATAGGCAGAGCAAGTTCACCGGGAACACTATAAAAGACTCGACTCGATTGAAACGAGCAAGACAGACAGACAAGAATGTAAACGAAGAAGATGAAGATGAGTCTTTCTATGGGCGGATTTACAGGAGGAAGGCCACGAAGAGAGTGGCGCTGGTCAGCAGGCCCATCACGGAGGTGGACAGGCCAGCGGCAGCGCTGGTCGAGCTGGAGGAGCTGGAGGAGCTGGATCCGGAGCTGGCGCTGCTGGAGCTGGAGCTGGAGGTGGACGAGGTGGTGCCGTTGGAGGTGCTGCTGTCGATGGAGGTCGAGTTGTTGGGGGTGTTGGACTCGTCGCTGGCCAGGACCTTGTACTTGACGGAGGAGACCTTGTTGCCGTTGTAGTCGTAGATGGTCTGGGGGATGGTGGTGGCAGACACGGCGACCAGCGAGCCGACGGTGGCGTTGGTGTAGCCGCTCTTGATCCAGTCGGCCACCTTGGAGGGGACGGTGGGCAGGTCCCAGGAGTTGAGGAAGGTGGTGGTGGAGATCAGAGAGGTGGCGCAGGTCACGGGCTCCTTGGAGGTCTGGCTGGAGTTGGAGCTCTCGACGCTGGTCATGTCCAGCTTGGAGTACTGCTTCTCCAGGTTCTTGAAGTCGGTCAGCAGGGTGGCAACGTCGGTGCTGTTGATCGCCACGAGGCCGTAGTCGTTGGCCTCCTCGGTCCACTCATAGACCAGACCACCGGAGAAGACCGAGTCCATCTTGTCGCTGTAGAGGGCCGCGACCTCGGTGAATTCACGGGGCATGACCGCGTTGCAGCCGAACTCGGAGAAGAACACGGGCAGGGAGGCGTTGGAGAAGTCCTCGACCAGGGTGTTGTAGCCGGACTCGACGTAGGTCGAGTCTCCACACCACGAGTACGAGTTGAGGCCGAAGAAGTCGGCGCGAGAGGTGGTGGAGTTCTCCATGTTGCACATGAAGTAGTCGAGGGTGTCGACCAGGATGGGACGCACATCCGCAGCAGAGTAACCGACGGGGATGGAGCGGTTCGCGTTGGCGGCGATGTAGTCCTTCATGTCACGCACGACGGCCTGCAAGAGAATCAGTCAAACCACTCTCGGAGAGCCCGATAGAACCAATTACGATCACGTACGCGAACGTAGGCAGGGGCCTCGTAGACACTCTGCTCGTTGATCACCTCGTTACCGGCGAAGAAGCCCAGGGTGTTGGGGAAGTTCTTGAAGGCTTCGATGATACCGAACACCTGCTCGAAGTAGACCGCGTTGTAGGTGCCCTGGGGATCGGTACGGTCGAGGGAGCCGCCGGAGAGCGGCGAGTTCACGTCCAAGACCATGTAGATACCGGCGCCGTTGAAGATGGAGGCGCACTTGCTGTGGTCGACGTCGGGCGACAGGTTGTACACACGGATGGTGTTGACCTGGACAGGCACGAGGGTTAGCAGAGTGGAGGACCGGGGTGGGAGGGAAGCCATACACCCAGGCCCTGCATGAGGGCAGCGTCGCGCAAGCAGGCATCGGCGTCAGTCAGGGGATCCTGAGTGGTGCTGAAGCCGGAGGAGCCACCGGGCTGGTAGCTGTCGCAGAAGACGGTCAGCATCAGATAATCAGATAATCCCGGTGGAGGGCGCATGCTTACTCAACTCCCAAGATCTGGAAGCGATCACCGGTCTTGCTGTTGACAAAGTCCTTGCCCTGGACCTCGATGGGGGTCACGGCATGGGCGGTTGTCGCGAGAGCGCACGCAGCGGCGAACAGTTGGGTGTATGTCTATGCCAGTCAGTGGGGGAGAAGACTTATAGATCAGAGACGCCTAGATTTGTTGGAGGGCACTCACGGGGGCCATAGTGAAAAAAAAAATAGAAGAGAAATGAAACCAAGTTTCTATATAATTGGAATGAAACGACAGGATGGAGTCTTCCACAGGAAGATCCGGGTTGGGGGGAAGTATAGAACGAACGAACGAACGAACGAGCAAACGACGGTGAAAGAGTGACTGAGGGTTAAAAATAGAGGACCGCGAAGGGCAAGCGCGGGGGGGGGGAGGGGGAGAGGCTGGCGATGGAGGGAGAAGGATGATGCATGAAGGAAGGAAGGGGACGAAAGCAAGACATATAAAACGGTGAAACAGGGCAGGGCAGCGAGGGAGACCCTCCGGGACCTGGTAGATGGTTAGTGGCACACTTCCAGGCCCTAATCTCGTGGGATTGATTGAATTCCAGCAGTGGAGGCCGCTAGCCAGTTAGCGCTGCGGGCTGGGCGGCGTCATTGGGCCCGGCGGCCCCTCCGCGCCCCATCAGTGAGACGGCGGCCTCGCAGCCAGAGAGGGAAACCCGATGATCCTTACGCTTCGCTAATTACTTCGGTACTTGGCAGTGTGCCAGCCCCATGCCCAATCAAAGTAGGGAGGAAGGAAACAATGCCTTTTCCACATCACGTTACGTCACGTCAAATCAATCTTCGTTTTCGGTAATAGTGACCCCTTCACTATCCCCTATCTTCTGCTGCTTCGTCGTCGCGCGTCTAAGAATACAAAGCCCAGAAACCACCCCGTCGTGACAGAAAGGGCCTGGGAAGAAAATTATACCCGTCCCACAGACTCGGGCCAACCACCGTCCGTTCAGGTCCGGAGCAATTCGAGAAAACAGGGAAAGAACACTTGGTCGTGCCGCCAGGAGATACCCTTGGACTCCGCCGGGTCGGCGGCCAGGACACAATGCACATATACAGGGAAACATATAAGAGGAAATATAAGGGAAGGGGGGAAGAGTACACGGATAGCGGAGAGAGGAGGACGAGGAGCGAGGCAAGACCGTGGCCGATGCTTTTGCGCCCAGGTCCATCCTGCCAGAGGACCAGGCCACGGCCCAGCGTGAACCACAAATTATATAAGACACCCCCAGTCACGGCCACGGTTCTATGCGGGAAGGAGAGGGAAGAAGGAAGGGGGGACGAAGCGAGAGGGAGAGGAGAGGCCGGGAGTTGCAATCATGGGGGAATTTACTCAACCCCGTGGCTCTCCGGACCGGCACCCTCGCCGGTGAACGAGCCCAGCTTCAGGCCGGCGTCCATGGCGACCATGTCGGCCAGGATCTCCAGCACTTCCTTGGGCACGGTCTTGTCGTAGATCGAGATCAGGTCCTTGGGCTGGGGGTAGACCTTCAGGGCCTTGTAGAAGCACAGCGCGGCCTCAACCTGGTCTGTAGTTGGGTTGGTACGTGGATCGCGTAGGGTAGCCGGCGACGCAGCGCGCGTCACGGCGGGAGACACATACCTTCGGCGCAGAGCGACTCTCCGCGGGCGACCTGGCCCATGAAGTAGGTCTCCTTCTCCTCGAGGTCCGTGGGGAAGCCCTCCTCCTTGGCCTGCTGCATGGCGGCCTTAATGACCTCGCGCTGCTGGGCACCCTGGGCCTCAACCTCCTCCTTGACAGCCCGGGCCAACCGGCGGTTGTTCCGCTTGAGCGATTTCCGGAAGTCGGGGTCGGTCTGTCTCTTGTGGTCAAAGTAGACGGCATAGGCTGCGGACAGTAGACAGGCGATCAGCACGGGGCGTCATGGGGCACGCGTCCGGGGGGAGGGGGGGGGGGGGGGGGGGGGAGCTTACCCAGAAGGCCAGTCACGATTGTGCCGGCGGTGGCAGCTACCAAAGTCGAGGTCCTCATGATGAATGGGATGCGGGGAGAAAAAACGGCTATATAATTGACAGAAAAGAAAGCGTGGGATAGAGGGGCCTCGAGGAGGACAGGGAAGGGCGAAGAAGAGTGGAGGGAGGAGAGATGGGGGAGGGATCGAGGACAGTTGGGGATAGTTGGGAATTGGGAATTGGGATGACGGCGATTCTTTTGCTGCCCGGATAATTTTGCCGGGATCATCGTTGTTCCGCCTCGGGCTGCTGCTGAGCTCAGCGGCCAGTTAGCCTCGTTTAGTTCATTGTTCCTGCGACATACTCTCCCCCCCATACTACTCCTCCTCCTACTCTATACCATTTAGTTTTCAGATTGCGGGCTCAATCTTCCTCCCCCCCCCACCATCACCCACCATGGAAAGCCGTGGCTTGACCCTCCGCAGCAAGTCGCGCCGCCCCCGTCCCCAGATCAGTGCCCCCAAGCCCATCTCCGGCCCTCTCCCGGCCAACAACAGCAACTCCAAGCTCGCCGCCCCGCAAAGCACCGCGACCCCTAGCTCGGGGTCGCAGGACCGGGGTCCCTCGAAGGATGCGACCTCCGATCTGGTCAAACGCAGATACTCCACGCGTTTCAACCAGATCCCCGACTTCGATCCCAGTGCCCCGCCCGTGCCCGGCCTCCCTCAGCTACCCGCCACGTATGGCGGCCTCAGTCCCCCCGAGACCAGTCGGAGACCCTCCACCGAATCAACCGGTCCCCCGAAGGTGGATTTGAACGCCCTCCGAGATCCCAGTCTCCCCGTCGATAAGTGTGAGTGACGCTCCAGATTGTCCCCGTGCTCCCCAGGCCACCGGGTGCTGACGCACCAACCCCTCCAGACGTCGCCAACCTACTCGCCAATGCCTCCGAACAAGAGATCGAAGAGTACCAGAGGAGCCTCCGGAAGGTAAAGAACCGCACGTCGACCGATCTACAGCAGAATGTCTACCAGAACCGCACCCAGTTCATCAAGATCAGTAAAGAGGCGGAAAAGCTCAAGGGGGAAATGCGCACTCTCCGCTCCCTGATGGCGGAGCTCACCACCGCGCTCGGTCAGACCACGACCGGGAACACCCCCAACCCTATGTCTCCGGCCATCGATGAGCGCCTGCCCAAACGCCATGGCAACCGCAGCTCTGTCGCCAACCTGGAGAGTATGTGGAACGTTCAGCTCCAGACCCTCTGGAAGACGGTGGAAGGGTCTCAGAAATTCCTGCCGGTGGCCTCCGGCCGACATATTGTGATGGAGACGGGCCATTGGGTAGAGTTGGACTCGGCGACCTGGAAGCCCCGGCGACCGGTCCACCTCGTGCTGCTGAACGACCATCTCCTGGTGGCCGCCAAGAAGCGCAAGCGGGTGGACCAGAGCAACCATCGCGGCCCGGTCCCCACCAAGCTGGTCGCGGAACAGTGCTGGCCGTTGCAAGACGTGGACATAATCGATCTCGGGGCCAACCTCAGCCCCGGGGCCGCCCAGGAGGAAGCCGAAGATCGCGGGATCTCGAATGCCATCAACGTTCGCGTGGGCGGGAAGCCCTTCACCTATCGCCACGACAAGCGGGACAGCTCCGCCAAAGGCGATCTCCTTGCGACGTTCCGCAAGACTGTCGAGGACCTCCGCCGAAACATGCGGTCGGAAACCGAAGCAGCCGGCAAGTCGACCGAGTCCTTCGGCTACCTGGGCCTCCGGCACGCCTCGTATTCCCCCAAGCCGGACCACTACGACGGCGGCGATGATTCCCGCGATAAGCCAGAGGTGCGGATCGACGTGGACGGAAAGCAGCAGAACCTCCGCTGGGTGGACGGGCAGGTGGACGATCTGGACATTGACATCGCCCTGCAACGATTCGAGGAAGCCGTCTCCAACATCGAGCGGCTCCGCAAGCTCGCCAAGGGCCTGAAAGGCAACGCGGTCGCGCAGGACGTGATCAACGCGAAAGTCGACGAGCGCGCGGCCAAACTGGCCGAGGGTCTCCTGCGCATCCTCGTCGACACACACTCATTCCCCGTGGCCACCAAAACCAGGGTCTCGTGGCTCACGCGGCTGGGCTTTGAAGACCAAGCCCGGGAGGCCTATCTCAAGGCCCGGACGGACGTGATCTCAAAACGCATCCGGTATGTCCCTCCCCTCCCCTCCCCACAATCTCTCCCCGCACTAACACCACCACCCACAGCGCCTGCGTCTTTGAAGGCGACCTCCCTCTCTACATCTTCCAAATCTCCTTCGTCTACTTCACCCTGATCAAAAACACCATCAGCATCTACCAGCAATGCTTCCCGCCCGTCATGTCCAGCGCCAGCATCCGCTGGGCCAAGCACCACCTCGACGGCTTCAACGCCCTCCTCACCCGCCAACTCAGCAGCGTGCAGCGCGGCACCACCGTCTGGCAGAAATGCATCGACATCGTGCACCAGCACGCCAACCTGCTGATGGAGGTCGGCGTGGACTTCACCGACCTCGTCGCCAAGGACCTGGAGACCGGCGAGGAGTTCACCGAGCGTCCGCAAATGACGCGATCCGAGTCCTTGATCTCCGGGTTGGCGGATGCCGCTGCCGCCGCGGCCATCATCTAGGATGTATATCTGTCTATCCTACATGGTTTAATATTAGTACTACTGTCAATTCTTCCTCCGTTCATGCATGCATTGCCTTCGTGCTGTGCTGTTGTTCCCTTTAGCCTCAGGAGGCTACTACTATGTTCTGTTGACTGTTTTCATTCTTCGTTCTTCATTCTCCATTCGTTCATTCGTTCATTCATTCATGCATGTGTGCGTGTGTGTGCGCACCGATATACCTCGGTGGGTATTTTGATTCCACATCCAGCTATTAGTTCAGTTCTATTTGATATAGACAACGTCATTAAGGTAGTTGAAATTTACCCGACCCTTATCATTCTCTCTGTCAGGTCAGTGGTTTTCTATGTATGCATGCATAAAATACAGTAAATTACAGTCCAGCACAGTACAGTCCAATCTCGGCACTTCTACTGCTAATCCCATCACTATCATACAACTGAGAACACTATCCCATCTAACCAACCACCTCTAACCCAATAATCTATAAAACAGCACGCTATCCATATATACCCCTGATCTAAACACACACACACACGCACACACACACATATATATATATATTATAAATGCCAATCAAATATGCCACCACTCATACTTCTCCGCATCATCCCTAACGGGCATATCCGCATCAAAGAAGTTCTTCTCGACCCTCTCCCTATCCTTCTTCCAATAAAGCAGGGACCAGTTACGATTCCACACGCGGAGGTTATCCCACTGACTCTCGGGCTTGAGGACACCGAAGCGGAAATCGAGTTTCTCTTTGCGTTCGGAGCCGGAGGGGAGACGCATGAAGTAGCGGACGGAGCTGGGGATATCCTCGTTGGAGTGGGCGATGGTGAGGAGGGCCTGGTTGTCGGAGAGGCCGCGGAAGCGGGCGTTGTCGGCGGTTTGGATGTGGACGCGGTGTTTGACGCACCACTCGCCCTGGTCGATGAAGGTGAGGCATTTGTCGCGGAGGGAGGCGGGCATGCCGGAGAGGGCTTCGTCGAGGATGACGATGTCCGGGCGGGAGACCAGGGCGCGGAGGAGCAGCACGAGGCGCTGCAGGGCGGTGCTGAGGTCGCCGAAGATGATGGTGTCGGCGTATTCGACGCCGTCGTCGGGGTTGTAGAAGTCGGTCTTGAGGGTTTCTTTGACGAGGGGGGGGAAGAGCTGGTTGTCGGGCATCGTGACTTTGGTTGGGGGCCCGTGGTGGCCGTCTGGGTTGAGTTCGGGGGCGAAGAAGCGCAGGAAGGCGTTGACATCCAGGTCCTGTTCGTGGGTGAGGCGAGGCCGCGTGAGGAAGGTGTCGGAGAAGGCGGACTCGATGGCCTGTCGGATGGTGAGCTGGCGGGGGAAGAACGCGTGGATCTCGGGGGACGAGTGCCCGATGCGCGACTGCAGCTCGAAGATGGAGAGCCCCGGCTGGCCGGCCTCCGGGAGGCGCGAGCGGCCGAAGAGGCGGATGGGGAGGGCGTAGGTTTGCGGGTGGTCCGACGTGATCAAAGAGATGAGGGTCGTCTTGCCGGATCCGTTGGCGCCCAGGATGGCCCAGCGTTGGCCACGACGCACCGTCCAGTGAAGGCCCTCTTTGGCTTCCCCGGAGACGTTTTGCCTCCAGTGTCCTAGGACGCATTTGTCGCCGTATTGAACGCGCACGCCGTCCATCTCGATGATCGGTTCACCACCACTGGCACGATAGACCGGGGGCTCGTACTGGTTGTTCACTCTGGGCTTCTGATGGGAGATGCGCATGTCCCGCAACATTTGCCGGGTCAAATAGCCGCCTTTCAACTGTTTTTGGGTCTCCTGATCGGTCCGCCGGGTCCATTCGTCGGCCCGGCTGAGGGGCTTCTCGTACTCGGCGCGTCTCCTCCAAATCTCGAACACACGCTTCGCTTCCTCCTTGGGTGCTTGCAACAGGATACGGTTGTGGTTTCCGAGGACCATGATGTGCGTGATCCAGTCGGGGATGGGATCTTGGGGTCGGAAAGAGAAGATGACGCGGGGGCTTGACCGTAATGCCATGTGTTCAAGGATGCTCGAGATGTGTCTGACGGCGGCCGGGTCGAGGCCCACTGGAGGGTGTTAGTTGTGGTCTGGGGCAGATAGGCAGAGGTGGGACGAACTGAATGGATCGTCGAGGAGAAGGACTTCAGGCTTGTTGAGCAGGGCTTTCGCAATCCGAGTCCGCCTGGTCTGGCCGTTGCTCAGGTTTGCAACCGGCATATCCAGCAGCTCCTCCAACCGAAGATCCGTGATAATCTGTTTTAGCATTTGGTGGTCACGAAGCGTTCCCGCCTGGTCTTCTTCCAGCGGATTCAAGGAGGTCTGACCGGTGAGGTATTGGCGGACCGTCCAGTCGGTCTCCTCCCGGAGACTCTCATAGCGAGCGCTCAGATATGCACCACGGGTGCCCCCAATGGCTCCGGAACCCTCCCCGCTGAATCCAATGTACTGGATCGCATTAGCGGGGGTGCGGAGCCGGGGGTCTTTCTCCGCGATCTCGTCGGTCAGCAGGTATGGGTAGCTGCGTGCCGTGGGGGGTGTGCAGATGTACTGGCCGCGGAGAATATCGAGAATCTGCGTCCGTTCGGCATTACCGATTAAGGCCCAGGTTTGTGGAATGACGACGCCATCGGGGTTGGGCGTGCCTCGAGAGGATAGAGTGAAGTTGAAGTCGGAGAAGATGGGGGGTTCTTGCCTGTCGCGGCATCGTCGGGGGTGGGATAGGTTTTGTAGAAGGTACCGTTCTGGATGTGAATCAGCGGCGGCGCAGCAGAGGAGACCGAGCGAGCAGTACGGAGGAGAGCCGACGGCCGCAGTGGCCTTGCCCTCCAGGCTAGTCGTATCATCGCGTCGAGGCTGAGGTCGAGATTCGCGCTGGCCAGGAAATCCCCGAAGTCGGCCGGGGATGCCAAATCGAGCCGCGGCACGTGTCGTCACGTGGTCGAGATGCGTATACTTTCGGCGTCTTGCTCGAGCAACCTTCCTTGCAGCATGCAGGACGATGCATCCATCTCCTTCCATCCCGTTTCATCCCACTCGGCCAGATTGCGGAGGACTACTAATTTCCACCGGGATGTCTGTTGGAAAGAGGTACGCTCTGACACGAATCGTTTCTACCACTATCCTGTCGCGTTTTGTACTTGGGACATGCCGAGGTACTGCAGGTCGTGCGGTGTTTACCCCCACACACAAGTA
This sequence comes from Aspergillus heteromorphus CBS 117.55, assembly GCF_003184545.1. Classification (NCBI taxonomy): domain Eukaryota; kingdom Fungi; phylum Ascomycota; class Eurotiomycetes; order Eurotiales; family Aspergillaceae; genus Aspergillus; species Aspergillus heteromorphus. Next base: position 169,407 of record NW_020290449.1, read on the forward strand.
TATGACCGAGCAACACTGTTATTATGACCAGGGGAGCAGACGGTATCGCAATTGAAGCATAACCACGATGACCCTGGGTGCTAGGGATACATACTCAGGATGCCTCGGCGCCAGATCTGGCCCCGAGAGGGCTGGCCCCAACACTTTCGGGCAATTTCTCCACTGTTTTCCCCGAGTGATAAGCACCGGCTAAGATCACGCCCCCAGATCGGAGCAGCAACAGGAGCGAGTGGGTTCATCCCCTCCATCGCCCACCTTTGGGGCTTCCTGGTTTCTTTCTTTCCCTCGTTCCTTTTCTCCAACGTAGTCTCACTCACACCCCCCTCTCCCGATCGATCCTGTTTCTCTTCCCCCCGCACGCCAACATGCGGCTAGCTACCGAACTCAATGCTCAATCTATAGGGTGCGTATTCTCTTCGGATCATTTTCTAGTAGCTGCACCTGCTCATAGACTATATGTTGCGCAGCTCTAACCTCGAGTCCTCATTTTTCCCATTGACAGCCATCCCCTCCCTGCCTCTGTTTGTCGCAGCAAGGAACCACGCGCAAAACAGCCCAGACAAGATCGCCATTGTTGATGCGACCAAAGGGCAGCAGTTCACGTTCGGGCAACTCCTGGCCGATGCGGCCGCCCTCAAAAAGCTCATCCTGGAGGAATTGAGCCTTGTGGAGACCGGAAATTTGGAAGAGAGACGGATTGCGTTTCTGACGCCGAATGGATATGACTATGTGGTTACGCAATGGGCTGTCTGGGCTGCAGGAGGCGTCTGTGTGCCGCTGTGTATGCTCCCCGTACTACTCGAGAAGGGCCAGTGCGCCATATTGCTGACTGACTGATTGCTAACTGGTTGCATGGCTGAAGGCACAACACATCCGGTCAAAGAGCTGCTATACACGATCGGAGACTCCGATCCGTCATTGATCATCCTGCACCCTTCTTTTGAGAAGTTCGAGGCACCCCTGCGGGAGGGCATCAGCAAGAAGATCCCTTTCATGACCTTGACGCCATTCCAGCAGAGACAAGATCCTGTGACACTGCCCGAGATCAGCCCGCAGCCTTTCCTGGATCGACGGGCGCTCATGATCTACACGTCGGGAACGACATCCAACCCCAAGGGCTGCGTCACCACGCACAAGAACATCACCTTCCAAGCCCAGTGTCTGATTGAGGCGTGGAAGTACAACCCTTCGGATCGGCTAATTCACGTCCTCCCGCTCCACCATGTGCACGGGATCATCAACGGCCTCGCTGCTAGTCTGCTTAGTGGCGTCACTGTGGAAATGCACCCCAAGTTCGACCCGAAGGTGATCTGGAGCCGGTGGGAGGAAGGAGGGTCTACGATGTTCATGGCCGTGCCGACCATCTACTCCCGCCTGGTGGACTACTTCGAGGCGAATCTGCGCGGCACCGAGCAGGAACAAGCTGCGCGGGCCGGCGCAAAGGCGCTGCGGCTGATTGTCAGCGGATCCGCGGCTCTCCCCACGCCCATCAAGAGCAAATTCGCCGCGATCACAGGCCAGGTCCTCCTGGAACGGTACGGCATGACGGAGATCGGCATGGGGATCAGCTGCGGGCTGGACGTGAGCGAGCGCATTGACGGCAGTGTCGGCTGGCCGCTCCCGGGGGTGCAGGTGCGACTTACGGACAAGGAGACGGGACGGGTCATTGAGGCGGCGCACGAGGATGGCATGATCGAGATCAAGGGAGACAACGTTTTCCTCGAATACTGGCGTCGCCCGGAGGCAACGAGCAAGGAGTTCACCTCGGACGGGTGGTTCAAGACGGGCGACGTTGCCCGACGGGAGGACAATGGCGCGTACTTTATCCAGGGGCGTGCGTCGGTGGACCTGATCAAATCGGGCGGGTACAAGATCTCCGCGCTGGAGGTGGAGCGGAAGATGCTGGGGCTGGAAGCCATCCAGGAGGTGGCGGTCGTCGGGCTGGCGGACGAGGAATGGGGACAGCGAGTGGCGGCGGTGGTCAAGCAGCGGGCAGGGGTAAGCAACGCGATTCTTTCTGTCCATAAGCACTATCTAACTGAGCGCACAGACCGAGCCACTAGAACTACCCAGCCTGCGCACACAGCTCAAGCAGGAGATGGCGCCATACAAGATCCCGACGGTGCTGAAGCTGGTGGATGCGATTGAGCGCAACGCGATGGGCAAGGTGAACAAGAAGACGATTGTGCAGAAATACTGGCCGGCCCTTGCCTAGCCCGTCACCATAACTTAGTGCTATACTATATATACCTACCATACTCAACCACGAATCCGATGACCCATACTCGTACAACCCCATCCATCCATCTCTCCCTCAATCAACCCTGATTCAACATATCCACGACCGCCGCATAGGCCCGGTCCCTCTCCTGTGCCTCCCACGACCCCTCCTTCGCGACCTTATCCCAAGCATGCCCCACCCCCTTCACCTTAACAAGCCTAACCTCCCTCTCCTCGTCCCTCAACCTTCCCGCCAAATCATCCGCCTCCTTCGCCAACGAATCCCCCTCACAGGTAACAAAAAGGCACCGCTGCGGAAAGCCGTCCAACCTCGCGCCAGCCTTCCCAGGGGAAATCCTCTCATCGTCCACACCCGGCCCATTCCGCAAATAACACCCCTCAAAGAACCGCATCAACCACCTCGGCACACTGCCATTAAACATTTTCTGGCCCAGATCCAGCTCCGCCTTCTTCTCCGCGGCCGGCACCGTGCCATCCACGACGGGGTAGAACGCCACCAGCGTGCTCACGGCGCCCTTCCCCACGCCCGGCGGGAGCAGCCGCTCCGCATTCGCCGCCACCGAGACCACGATGCCCGCGCCGGCGCTGAACCCAGACAGTCCGATCTTCGTCCGGTCGAATCGCTCCGGCCGCGAAAGGATATATTGCAGCGCGTCGCAGGCGTCTTCCAGCGCCGCGGGGAAGGGGTTTTCAGGCGCCAGGCGGTACTGCATATCCAGCACGGAGTAGGGTGTGTTTGCGGTGATGTAGCTTGCAAAGGGGCCGTCGATGCCGTGCGATGGGATGGTGAAGCCGCTGCCGCTGAGGTTGAGGAGGATGGGGGTCGGTTGTGCGGTTGCTTTTGGTGTTGTTGTTGTGGGTGAGGGTGAGGGTGAGGGTGAGGGTGAGGGTGAGGATGATGGGGATTGTTTTGCTGGGCTGGACTCTGTGTCTTGGGTTTCGGTGGTAGATGAGGCGGGGGAGTAGAGATGGGCTTTTATGGTGCGGTTGGGGGTGCGCGAGGGGATGTAGATTGTTTCGGTGGTGGTTGGGTCGGGTGCGGGGATGGCGTTGCCGAGGCGGGTGAGGAGGCGGAGGATTGAGACGAAGGCTTTTTGGATTATGTAGGGTGGCATTGTTGTGGTTTTGGCTGGTTGGTTGGTTGGTTGGTTGTGTGTGTTGGGTGTGTGTGTGTTTTGGGGGGGGTTGTAATTAAGGGTTAGTGGTTTGTAGAATGTAGTGATGAGGAGAGTGGATAGAGGGAGAAGAGGGGAGGTAGAGCAGAGACAAGGAAGAGAGGGTGGTTTATGTAGACAGGTGGGAAAGTGGGTGAATGGGCTAGATTGGACTGGATTGGATTGATTCACTGGACAACCGGACAGGGATGATTTCCCCTAGGAGGGGGGGTTTGGAGAGGGGGTGGAGTCACTACGCGCTTGCTTTCTTTGTTCGTTTGCGCTTGCTATCATGGTCTGGATGATAGTCGGTCTGCTTCATCGCCGCCGCCGCCGCTGCTGCTACTGTCCGTCATCCCTGCGGTGAAGACAGCTAAGACACTTTAACCGAGGGACAGCCAGCGCATAACATGTGCAGGGGAGGGTATTTTTATAGACGGGGCATATTATATTATTCCATGGTCTTCACCATAGCATGCCACACATATGGACCTATAAGATCGGGTCATATTACTCGGGCGATCTAGATCTCATGCTAAGACATGAGACATACGTCCACAGTAACTAACTATATAGCATGTACGGAGTACTAGATAGGTAGGTAGCAGGTACCAGATAACCCGGGTGATCGATCCCCCTTTCCCCCCCCCCCCCCCCCCCCCTTGCGTTGAAGAAATTTCCACCCCGGTAGTAGATGGATGGTGGGTGGTTGAGTGGGTGGGCAGCAATCTGTTTGTTGTTTTGGTGTGTCAGTCCGGAAGCCTACCTTAGTTTAAAACCAGGAATGGAATCCCTGCCGGGGGGAAAAGTGTGATTCCCTTGTTTACTTCACGGTGAGTCAGTCCACTGGCTAGGTACTGTAAGTAGCTGACTTTCTTTCTTTGTCTTGCTTGCGAGTACGGTAGCTAGATACTCACCTATTTACCTATGTACTAAATTTTCAGTGTCTAGCTAGGTACGCCGTAAAAGTGAATATACAGAGCAGAATGGCAGGTCAGATACTAGAGATAGATATTCTGGATCTCTCTACCTACCTACGGACTACTTACCCAGGAGGTAGTCGACACACGTCATAATGCATGACACCTCATTACCAACTACAACTACAGTACTTACTTACCTGTAAACTTCCCTGCTGGCTGCTACTACATTAGTACTAGTAAGTACACACTGCAGTAGATACATATTCGATCGGCGGGCATAAATTCCCCGTCTTGTTATTATTAATTTAGTATAACTAGTTACCGTGTGCACTGTGCAGTACTAGTTAGTGCCGTTGCTCGGCCCGATCGCCGTTTTCCGCCAAGAGGTAGATAATTCCCTAGTCTAGTCTACTTAGGACTCTCTAGTATGTATTTGCTTTTCTCTGCGCTTTATATAGATGAAACCCGACAATGCATGCAGGGTGTATTTAGTAAGTAAGTAGTTACCTAGATAGCTCCTGGGTGGGTAATATGTAAGGTAAGGCGGGATGTGTCACTGTGGTGTGGTGTATGTATGTATGTATGTATGTGCTGTGGACAGCCGGTGATTATGCGGGTATCCGTGCCAGTTTTGTTTTAGTTATCTTCTTGTACTCTGTACTTGGTTTTCTTTTTTTTTTTCCCTACAGATATTGATGCGTTCGATTTGATGCTTAGATTGGGAGATAGATACTGGCACAGTACAGAAGAATCAACAATGAGTCTTAAGTAATGCTCTTCGGGATATGGAAATACAAGAACAGGGGGGGGTTTAGGGTGAAATCCACGACGTGGTGATGGATAAAGTGAAAAAGCACAGCTTGGAAGGTGATGGATGATTAGAGTACATATAAACTTGCTTAGGAGGTCGATGATGAATACATTCGTCCATTCACAATTAAGGAATTATCTAAGGCACATCGTAATATGGGCAGCTTGTAAAAAAGATGTACAGGTTGCCGAGAGGGGTATGTATAGTATGTTTCTGTAAAGTCAAACGGCCCGCGCGCGATGTCGTCTGTCTCGTGGCCGCTTGGATCGGACATTGGTGTCTGTTTATCAGGTTGTAGTCTTGGAGCTCCTCCACTAAGAGTCCTTGAGATTGAAGATAAGTCGACCATCGCCGGATATGTAATTTGTCGAAGGTGTCCCCATGAAGCATACACACAGCTGTAGATCTGAGATAGCTGGATAGCGGGATAAAAGTCTAGCTTCCAGCTGAACTGTTAGCATCAACATCTCCTCAAGCAAGACAAATCCGTCTTTACTCACCACCGACTCAATACATCAAACACCGATAGCCATCATCCCGACCAGTAAGGAAATACCATCATCATCATCACTACCTCACTTCAACACCGAAATCGACCCCACCCGTTCACTCAGCGACTGTCTCCGCTGCTCCCTCAGCGCATGTTCCGTATCCATCAGGAAGTTCTGGACGGATCTGCTGCCGCGCGCGTTCGACCGCACGCCGTCGTCGTTGAGAAGTTCCGTCAGCGCGGCTTTCACGAGGTGGTCGTTGACGCGGGGCTCGCTGGTTTTGGGTTTGCTGGTCGTGGTGGGGGAGTGTGCGCGGGAGTTGGAGTGGTCGTCTTCGGTGTCTGGGGAGTAGGAGATGGAGCGTTTCATGGGGTGCAGGCTGTGGAGGGTGGGGATGTTGGTGGTGGATGAGTTTTGGTTGGTATGGGCGTGAGCGTGGGGGTTGGAATTGAGGTTGGGGTGGGAGGGGGAGGACATTTTGGTGGTTGCTGCTGTTGCTGCTGCTGCTGCTGCTGTTGTAGTTGTCGTGGTAAAGAGGAGTGTGGGTGTGGGTGTGGAGTGGAGGTGAGATGTGGCTGTGGAATTGGTTACGGCTTTTGGGGAGGGAGGAAGAGCTATATACTACTTGGGTAGTATGTAGATATGAAGCCGCTTTGAGCGGAGAGGGGAGAAGTGGCAGTCACTATGACGTCTAAGACAGAGAATAGGTCGACGATAAACCAAGGGGCAAGAAAGTGACAGACATCCAGGTACTTATAACCTCTTTAACCTGGGGTTCGGGGGACAACAAAGAAAAGTATATCAACCCGTTGGTTCTCGTGTAACCGGGATGCTTGCTATTCTTATTCCCCAGCCCGAGAGACGGGAAAGATGGTTGACCCTCTCTCTCTCTGCAAGCTGACAGCTTCACTAGTAGTCAGTCCACCTTACATCATGGCCGCGCGCATGCCCTACTGGGCGGAACCCCAGATCCCTGGATCTCCTGACGGGGGACATCAAATGGAGGGCCCGGATCCAGCAACTCTCATTATTGAGGCCCTGAGTGAATGAATGGAAGGAAGGAAGGGAGAATACGACCGGGTCTTTATCGGCGCGCCGATCTGGTTGGGCGGGGGCGGGATCCCGTCGGGCGGGGTGCCTCCTGATTGGCGGGGCCCGGGGCCGCCATTCAGCCACCGACCGTTTGGGTTTGCGTCTTTCTGTCTGTCCCTCTGATGTGCCGGCCTCAGTGTCGCCATCTGCTTTTGCCATCAGGAGATACGACTAAAGTACTACCCCGTACTATTCAGATACTCTCCCCAGCGGCTCACACCTCCGCCTGGATACCCCCCCCTCACTGGGCTCACCAACACGTCATATCCACCCCTAGTCAGTCGGAACTGTGGTCTGATCGCCGCCTCCGTTCCCACCCCTGCTTGGCATCCCGAGTCGCCATCGCCGTCACCATCGCACAGGGCACAGCTGGTAACATGGTCGGGATGGCACCGTCGTGTCACCTGAATGGCCCAGCGCCGGATTGATCGTTTGCCTGCAGACTTGGCCCGGGGAAGTCGATTGGCCCGAGGGAGTATTCTGGGTCTGATGCTCACTGGATGGATGGGCTTCTAGACCAAGAGATCATCGGATACGGGCGTGTCCTCTGGATGTAGATCCCCGTACTTTGGCAGTCCGAAAAGACACGGTAACTACTTAGTACGTAGTAACTTGACTTGAGATTGGAGGCCTTGTTGTAGTGTACTGTGGTAGTGAGTCGTACCCAGCTGTTTATTTTATTTGCAAGCATTGGTTATTTCAATCTCATATGATGAGGCAAATTGCTTATCAAGGAAATGCCCACATTACATAGTAGGCCGCTGGCGGAAGTTACCGCGAGGTTGTGGCCAGTTGTGGCCAGTTGTGGCTAGTTGTGACCAGTTGCATAACAGTTCCTAATAGTTGCTGACTAAAATAAATAGTAAGCATCCCTATTATACTGTATATAATAGTTATTACACTATTTTGAAACTATATTTAAGAAAACAACAAGAAAGTAACTGTTTGAAGCTTATTTTATAATTATTTATTATTATTAAAAGCTTATTACTTTTCTATTTCTAATCTATCTACAAATAATTATATTACTATTTCTTTTTTTTTATAGTAAGTAAGTTCTCCACAGGTTATTCACTGAATCACTGTTACCTTACTGTCAATTCACTGTCAATTTACTATCAATTCACTGTTACTTCACTCTCTTCTTATATATATTACATCTTTCTCTCTTCTCATTCTCTCACTCTTTCTCTTCTCTACATCACTCTCTTAAGTTGTTTCTGTCACTTCCTCCCTCCCTCTCTCTCAATCTTTTACTATCTCTCTCCTTTACACTTCTTCTTCACAACTAGACCGTCATGGAGAAGGCTACCAGCATCAAAATGGCAGAAACGCCCGAAACGCCCGAAGAAACAGTCATCCATTGGTCGAGAGGTGAGCTGAAATGCTTTTGCAGACGACGCAAGGAGACAGTACTAATATGGAAGAAATAGGTAACAAACACAGCTTAGAACCCTCCTCTGCAAGCAACAATACAGCAGAGGTGACAGCGGCACAGGAGCTGGCCAAGAAAGGCAAAAGGGGACTGCTGGAGTTACTGAAACTCAATTCCGAAGACGACTGGAGGGAGTGGTTAGTGTCAGACTTAGTCAAACCGTACTGGCTAGAACTTTGGGACTATCTGGCGAAAAACCCGACTGCTAAGCAGAAGCGCGGAGCCGGGCTGGCCCGGATCCAGGAGCTAATAATTAAAGGAGAAGCACGGGGCGTCGCGAAATACAGCCGTCGCCATGTCGAGAAAACCGGATGGGATCTTAACGAACACCTCGCATACTTCGTCCATAATGTGAGATCGGAAAACACGCACAGACGGGGGGGAGTGTTCTTTCAGAAGAACCTCCCTGAGAACATCATGGACACGGCAATATGGACTTTGAAGAACATTCTCATACAGATGCATAGCCCGTCGCAAATAAATAAGCCAAGTGGCGGAAAGGCGATTTTCGGGGAGACCCTGCCAGGTAAGAATTCGGGAGCATTCTGGAAAAGGCTTTCACAGCTGACTCCAGTGATCAAAAAAAATGATAGAGTACAAATCCATCAAAGTGCACAACACTAGGGCGCAGCAAGCGGCCAAGGCAGGGGCTGATTCCGCAGCTAAGAGCAAGGCGGACCCGAAGGAGGTACAAGAACCAGAGTCAGATGGAGAATCATCGCTGTCATCACTTGCAGACACAACCGAAGATGAGTTCCCGGGTCCGTTGGGGGCACAGCAACCACGGACCCAAGTCTGGGAGCACGAGCCGTTGAGTGACCGACAAAGGCTGATCCTCAAACGGCAGTCGGAGACCTTTGATCTTAAAGATCCGTTTTGGGCCTATGCTCGCATAGAAGCCGCCCTGCAGTTATCAGGCCCTCAAACCATAGCACAGGCAGAGGAGATGGTCGCGACTGCTGAGAGTGCTGAAAGTGTGGAAACTGATGATGTCAGTGATACCACACCAAGAAAACCCAAGCGCGTCAAGAAAGCAGTGGATATGAGGAAAATGCTGGACAACCGCGTTTTCGAGTCAAGCGCATACCAGACCGCAGAGAATCTCCAGTGGTCGTTTGATACCAGTACAGATGCAAATGATCTGCTCATCCAACCAACATTGGAGGATTATGAGAGGATCTCGATGCATGAAAAGTGGCTAGACGCCCAGGAGTACCAATTCGATAATCACGAGGAGGCCTGCAGGAACCTGGGTATTGTTGATAAGGCGAACCCCCGAATAAAGGGCATGCAGCGCGGGCAAGAGCTGAAATTTTGGCAGCCGGTCTGCATCAATCGTGTGGCTGAAATCATGAGACTCGATTTGCTGCGTGGCGCCATCATTGCTGATGTTGTCGGCGTTGGTAAGACTTGGGAGGCCGTTGCATTCCTCTTGCATGTGAGTATTCTTCCAGAGATCGGCAGAAGGCTTTTGCAGCTGACACAATATAGCAACTAAACAAATTTAAGCACAAACATGCTGCAGCTGAGCAAGACAAGACAGAGCCTCCAGAGGGCCGTCCTGTGATTATTATTGTCCCACCCCATCTCATCGACCAGTGGATGGACGAGATAATGTCGATAACTGAGGAATTTCAGGTGTTGCTCTACTATGGTGATGCCCGCCGCCAGGTGGGAAGCTATATCAAAGACAAGCTGACAAAAAAGCACGAGATCTTCAAAGGCGGGCTCGAGAGTGCACGTACTATTGTGGTAACCTCATACCAGACATGGGAGGCACGCCATGGCCCCCAAGCAGTAAAAGCTTGGTGTGGCAGCAAGAAAAAGCCATATAACCCCGCCAATCCGCACATGCCCCCAGACTTCCCTGGCAATCTAAATGGACGCTTTGGAGTTGCTGTGTTTGATGAAGCGCATATGCTTCGGAACAGGGAATCGGGTATCTCGTTTGCTTGCACATGGCTACGTGCCGGGTTCCGCATCCTGTTAACCGCCACACCCTTCTATAATGATGTACGCGATTTTCTGGGATACATCGGACTTCTCTTGCGCTCGAATCCCGCTGCAAAGGCAACGTTCACCAGCAGCCGTGTACGCCAGATTGTCGAGGCCCCTCCCGGGACAGAGGACGAGCGGTTGCTCTGCAGCCAGGAGTTTGTCACCAAGCACATCCTTAGTAAGGAGGTACAGGACACGAATACCATTTCTTATCGCTTGAGAAAGATACTGCAGCGACTTATGATCCGCCGAACGCAGGGCTCTGCCCTACCGATTGGGTCCACCAATAAGATCGGAGCTGATATTCCCCCCGCCTTTAAGAAAGTGCTAACCCCGAGTTTCGAGCCGGAAGAGTTTGCGGCGTACCAGGCCTATGAAGCCGTGAATCGGCGAAACATCTTCATCATGGACAGGGAGAAACCGAGTCACGCACACTGGCACATGGGCCGGCTCCGCAAGTTGATTATGGGATCATCGTGGTTGGGCTTTATCAATGTGGAAAGCAGCCTGCCCGCTTCTGCTGTCGTGGAGTCCCTCGGCGCGGTCAGGCGGCACGAGTGGATAGCCTGTGTGCGCCCGAGCCTGGAGGCAAAGACTTTGGTGGAGAAGAATACTGTAAAAGGCTTTTACACACGAACCAGGGAGCATCATCATACCAAGATCTCACTCAGCAATAGCGATGGGGATGCAATACAACTTGACACCGGAGGCCTTGAATGGCTGCTGCGGGGCGCCCCCAAGATGCGAGCCATGTTACCGATCATTCGAGACCAGGTGTTTCTGAAGCAGGAGAAATCCCTCGTCTGGACCTATTTTCCCGGTGAGGAGGTGTATATTTCCGCCGTTCTGACAGAGGCCGGTGTCGATCATGCTGTCATTCATGCTGGGTTGACCGCCAGAGAGAGATCAATCATTGTGAAGTCGTTTACTCGAGACCCCGACAAGTGCATGGTATTGGTGATGAGTTACTTGGTCAGTTCAGCCGGTCTGAACTTGCAGAATCTCTGCCGTAATCTCCATCTGTTTTCCCCAGCCACCTCGAAAGCCGTGAAGGACCAGTCCGTGGGACGGGCACTGCGCGTGGGCCAAACTCGCACAGTTTTTGTGTATGAGTATTGTGTGCCCAAAACATTTAACGTCTATCTGGCGGAGAGAAGCATGCAGAAAGCGTTGCCAGGCCTTGTCACGATGATGTGTACCGGACTGGCCCCCGCGCTTGATAATTCTGAAGCCGGATTTTCGGTGGAAGGATGGGTTATACGGGATGGAGAACTGGTGGCGCTGGGCAATGGCGAGGAGCCCCAGGAGGGTGACATTACGGATACTGAATTGATAATGGAACAGGTGGTACGCGAGATTTCGTGTGGTTTTATGGAGGACAACTGAACTTTTCGCAGCTTCTGACTGTCAGTTATCTTAATTCTACTGATAATAATATGAAGTGTTCAGTAAAAGGCTTTTGCAGAATATACTTATTCTAAGCATGAAAGTGATCTTATATTATTGATCACTCGGGTATTGTATTGTATACTCCCAATCGAAATCATGTATCAGTACAGAACATGTGCCATGGCACTGTCCTGCTTGAGCTTGCCCTCCTGGAGGAGCTGGACGTAGTCCTCGCGGTGGCCATCCTTTCTGCAAGGGATGAGGTTGTTGTTATTACTGCAAAAGGCTTCTGCAGATGGTTGATTAATAGTTATAAAATGAACTAAGTAAGAGATATAAGAGGCTGGCAGATGTTGGAGGAAATATGATCAGCAGGAGGGGGGGTTAGTAATAATACAAAGACTTACTGAGAAGACGCGTGGTGCAGTGAGAGAGTGACACAGACGCGTATCTGTATGAATAGACGTGCCACAGTGTGAAACCATGGATTCTGACAACAGCTGTTTGTTCATAGTATGAAATACTCTGATACATTTCTTGTTCTCCTTTTACTTTTATCATGTAAAAGCACCTGCTAGGCAGTTTCATTCTTATGGCGCCATCATCACGGTCACGTCGGGCACACGGTGCTATGAATTCTCAACGACAGAGACCAACAGGTATATAATTATTTCAGATATATTATATTAGCTAATACTTACTTAGCACCCGCCCCACCTCCAGTTCACTCGGACCTCCCCCGCACCGGAGGCTATGTAAGAGATGCCAAAAGCATCCGTTATTCTGGGGCGAGTAGTATCTCTAGAATATCTCTGGATTATATCACTGACTATTATAGCCCCCGAAGAGGATATTACCCCCAGAGGCCGGTTCCGAGCGGGCAGCAAAAACTGCTAGAACAGAGACTGCGGTGAATCCATCATCCCAGGGCCAGCCTCCTCTGCAGCAGACATCAGATCAGGATATAAACATACAGGGTTCCTCGTTCTCCCAGGGCCGGGATTCGGGTAGCTTATCCCAGCCTGGAGATCCTGCTGCTCCGGCAGCCATACCAAACAGTATGCCGCAGCTGTTAGCGAGATCGCGGGAGGCCTCCGTGCCGACCTTCTCTTTCAGCGGGCGGGAGCCCAATCCCGCCAGTCAGAATACTACTGACAGTGGAAGTGGGAATTCTCACTCATACCAGCGGTCTTCACAAGAGTTAATATATATTGATGACAATGAGGCCGGTGAGAGTATACCGTCTAATCAACCGATGCCAGCCATTTCCATCCCCTCATCTGATCGAATCAAAATCTCGCAGTCAGACAATGAGGCATTTGAGCAGTTGACTCTTTGTGCACGGCGGCAGTTTATTGCCACATTAGACAATAAAAGAGTGACTTGGCCAGTCGAGCAGGCATTTCCAGGCCTCTCCGCTACCCGGGACATGTACAAGAATGCGGTAACCCGCGTCCGGGACTTATACAAAACCTGGAAGAATAAGTCCCTGGATCTAGCGCTGAGAAAATTTAATAATTGGATTCTGACACTCACACCTCGGCAGGCGCACAAGATTCGTGCCTCAATGGATTTTATTCTTGTGAACCAGGCCATAGCTAGCCGGTTTGAACTTAGCTGGGTATTTGATATTTTTCCTTGGGCTCAGCAGGTGATATCCATCGATGACTGCTCTACTCTGGGTCAGGACTGGTTGAAGTGTAAGTAGAGGAGTTGGTGAAAGGCTTTTGCAGATGATACTAATTAAGATTAGATATCACAACCCAGCTGATGACCATGACCTATTTTGCCAGTCTCACTGAGCAGGACTTTATGCATTGCTCAAAGCTCAGAACATATAATAAATGGAACCGCCACGCTGTGCTGCATATGTTTGATGACTTGCATACATGCAAGCGATTTCAAGATAAGCTTAGCATTGGAGACTTCCCCCAGCGATTAAAGCCTGCGTTTAGAATACGCCGTGGTCAATGGAAAATCAATATCAATGAGCTCCCAGAAGGTGATCCTGCTGCAGTACATCGGGAGGAACGCCCCCTTCTAGATGATTCTGACATATCAGGTTCGAGTGATGGTGAAACACATGCCACTGTGTCCCATTTGCCAGAACAGTGCCAGGTGGGTCAGAATCTGAATGGGGCGGCTGCAGCACTGCCTGCCACTGGTAGCCAGAGGCAGCAGCACCGAAAGAAGAATGCAGGTGGTAATGATGGTGGGAGTGAGTATGCAAGTGAGGATGGGTATGAGAACAGGAGTGAGGATGGGTATGAGAATGAGAATCACAGCACTCTATATGTGCAGGGCAGGGAGAATGAAGACAGCAACACTGGACCAGAGCCGCAAGGTGGCTACAGGACAAGAAAAGGAAAACAACCAGCCCGGAACTGAAATATACACACAGTATGATGTTCAAGGGTATACTAGGTGATGGAGCATATCTGGCTGTTTTGCAGTTAATAACTTCACAAAAGTTTGGATTTTAATGATGTCATTATCTGGATAATTTATTGAATCATATTCCCCCGGCCTGGCCCATCCCGCATCCCCGATAGTAACAACCTTCCCGAAACATTCTGGCACATCGATAGTAAGATAGTACTGGCTATATATCAGTTATATGTCAATCATGTACTCAGAGAGATGTAAACTCACTTGAAGTTTCCATTGGGCTTGGGCTGCCTTCTGCGCCTCCTTCATCTTGTTGTATGCCTCCAGAATTTCCACTGCAATGTCGGTGATCTTCTTGATCACCTCCAGGATCGCGAAAACTTTCTCCAGTACTTTGACCGAGAAATCCAGGAGTTCCAGGACGTTTTCCGCGGTGAAGAGGGCGGGCTTCTTTTTGTAGAGGATCACGCCGGCCGGAACGAGAACGGCCACAACAGTGATGATGGCCATGAGACCAGCGGGCATGGCGGCGGGCATGGCGGCGGGCATGGCGGCCGATCGAGGCAGTAGTGGCAGAGGGACTGGTTGGAAGCGCAGCAGTACTGGTAGGTCTTTGTAGAGAAGAGTGAGATTGAGGAGAGGGAGGAGATAGAGGGGAGATAGAGGAGAGGAAGGAGAGGAAGGAGAGGGGGGAGAGGCAGCTCTTACATAGCCCTAGGCGGCCCCCCCCCGGCGGGGCCCTGCGGGGCCGCAGTGAATGATACTAGTAGTAACGCAAGGATGAAGCTATTCAGAGGGCCACAGTGAACGGTACTGGTAGTAACACAAGAAAGAAGCTATTCAGACAGCCACTCCGAAGGCATACTTTACATAGGCGGTAAGACAGAGTGGCAGAATAGTAATCCCTAAGCCAGTGACAAAAGAAGGCTGATTCTTTCTATTATAGTTATCAGAGCCATGCTACTACTGCCATCCAGTAGTGCGACTGTAGTAGAGAGTCCTGTGAAAGGCATTTGCAGGACCTTCCTAGTAGCACTAAATAATAGTACTATCTAGCCCCTTGGCATTCAATTCTTCTTAGTACTACTAGTAGTAAGTACTTACTAGTACTGACTACTACTAGTACTAGTAGTAAGTGAGTATTCCTAGTAGTAAAGTACTTAAGAGTACTACAGTACTAAGTAGTAGTACTAGTACTAGTAGTAGTTGAACTGAGCTTACAGTAGTACTATTATATATCTTCACAGTTCAATTGTATTAGTCAAATGTATATACTAGAAAGTTACTTAGGTACTTTCAGTTATACTAGTACTACTACATGTACTCATAGTGATACTGTAACCAATTAAATACATTCAAAAACACGGCCATAACACTAAGATTTGATCTGTTGATAGATGTAATACCTATTATTCTATATTCAATACATCTGTTACTATGGATAAGTGTTACCCGCATATTAAACTTGTCGGGACATCATAAGCGTGTTCGGTAATGCGAGGTGTTGTTTACAGTCTTTGTCATCTTGCAGTACTACAGGCCATTTAGAGTTTTGTTGATATCCATAAGACGCGTCTAAGCGCACCCCCCATCTTCTGCTCCTTCCTGGTAGCCACTTAGAGTTTTGTTGATATCCATAAGACGCGTCTAAGTGCATCCCCCATCTTCTGCTCCTTCCTGGTAGCCATTTCTCCTCCACTTTGGAGTATTGTTATTTCTGAATACTTTCTAGGATAATATCACATCATCTATCATGCCTCGTCCTCGGAAGACCGGCTACCAGAGATTGGAATATAGTATAAGTCCGGCCCCGGCCACACAGTCAGGTAATATACTCCCGTGCCTTTTGAGAAACGTGTTTGACTTTTTGTTTGAGGGCTGACTGTTAGTAACAATACTGAACCAGAGGTGGCTGCTAATCGCCATGGATATGTTCATAGCATCAATTCAGATGGCAACACTGGGATGGACGTGAGCAGTGATGCTGGCATGGATATTAGCAGCGATGCTGATTCCCCCAGTGATATTGATGCTGGAATAAACATTGACAATGTCAGTGATTCTGACAGTGATAACAGTTGTAGTGATGTTGATATGCCTGCACATGGTGATGATACGCTCTCTCTTGATATGCATGATGAGGATATTTCCTCTTTTCTCGATGGACTGAAGGATCTCCCGGTCTTGCCCTCTCAAGATCTCTCCTGCTATCAAGGTAACAGTATCCTGTGGAAGCCTTTTACAGGGCATTCTAGTCTGATATTAATGTCTTCCAGATCCCCCCTCTAAGTTCACTGTGGCCCTTGGGTTGTGGGCTTTCAGTGCCGAGATCTCACGGGCCAACTATGCAGCACTGGTGGAGGTGCTGCGTTCGGCAACTTCACTTGAAGAGCTGCAGTCCATTCCTGCAAAGGTGGACACTCTGAAGAGATATGTACATGATTTTCTGCCTGTACTACCAACAAAGGCATGCACTGTGCCAGTTGATCTCAATGCCCAGAGTTCAGTGTCATCTGGCAAGAAAGATTCGTCAGCACAAGCGACATCCCTGCAGTATGTTTATAGTCTACCACATCTGTTCCACTCCATCCTCTCATCTGATTTGGGGTCAACCAAGCTACATTTCGGAATGGCAGAGTATTCTGATCATCCTGTTGAGCTTTGGCATCAGCGTGCATGGGGCTCATCCCTGATCACTACATCCGGTCAGTATGCCTCCTCTCCGGATACTGGGGACATCTTTCTTCCGAGCGAGTTTGTCCAATTCACCTCCCAGCCATGGCTCCGGCGTTTGAGTATGTCATTTCAGTATGGCAGGATAATATTTGTTGGTAGAGATACGCGGTCTGGCTCGCAGACACAAGGCCAGGTCGTTTGTACTGTCCAGCCTGTTCTTGAACCGCACCAGCTGGCTGAGGTCAGGAAAGAAAATGGTGGGTCCCTTGAGCTAACAGATCCCCACATCGACAGTGGTTATCAACTGGTTGAGGATGCAGTATTCGAGGTCCCTGTGTCATCAATTAGTAGCCGTGTTGGTTTCCAGCTTGTTTATACTCATCGTCCCCCTGCCACATTATCCGAGGATATCATCTTTATTTATCATGTCCTAAATTTGCGCGATAATCGGGCTCGGTTGTGCACTTTGATGCACCCCCTGCGAGCAGAACTTGAGCTTGAGACCTTTGGACGTGGCTACTTTGTCTGGCTATCCCGCCAGCCACGAGTTATGTCACTACCCTTCCTCCTTTTTATTGATGATTTCGGAGCCCACCGCAACATGTTCAGGGCATTGAAGGGGATCTATCTCACACCTGCCGGCTTGTCCTATGCCGGGCGAAGACGTCTGGCAAACTCGTTTACCGTAACGCTGGGTCCTCATGGGGCCTCCTTTCAGGATGTTCTTGCCAATATCCATACTGACCTTGAGACCGTGGCAAAAGGCTTTTACAGCACAATCCATGGGAAACAAGTGCTTGTTACTGCGTCCGTCATGGCTCTTACTGGAGATATGCCACAGCAAGCTAAAAATAGTGGTATGCTCAGCTATAGTGCTGATATCGGATGTCGGACATGCTACTGTCCACGCAGCAAACAGTATCAGTGGTCATATGATACTGTTTCCCATGGCCGATATCATTTCCAGCATCAGTATTACCGAACTGAGGGTGATCACAAGGCCACTGTTCCAGAACAGCAAAGATATTTTAATGCTGTAGGGATACAGTCCGTGCCTTCGCCAATCGAACGGATCATGCCAACTCTTGACATTGTTTTAGGCCGTCCGTATGATGTACCGCACTCTGATTGGAAGGGGATCGGCTATCGTCTGCTGGAGTATATCCAGAAAATTCTTGTGCCTTCAGGGGTTTCCAACTTCGCTACAGCCTTGCAAAAAGTTGTTCGGCCGGCTCAATGGCCTCACTTTCCTCCTCTGAAACACCTAAAAACCTGGACATTGTCAGACCTTGGTCGAGGGATCATTCTCTTACCTATTATTCTTCGAGTATGTGCCCGCCCCGACTGGTTTCACCCGAGATTCCTGCTGCGGATTAAAAATATTATACCACATCTCTTTCCAAATACCGAAAATGTGTCCTCGCCACAGATGTGGCTGGTCCGTGCTTGTGCAGAGATCGCATTGACAACCACCCTTATCTCAACCAGCCGCGCGTTGCCTCCTGCACTGGTAAATGCAAGGATTACTCACAGCGCCGAATCTTTCAGCATTTGGTGGTTACAGCTTCAGCCATGACTGATTCAGAGCTACAGGCATTCAGCATCCATGGTCTGTATCTGTGTATTCGCTGGCCAGTTACCTAGCTAACATGAAGCAGGAAAACTGCCACATGATTATAATAAGAAGCATAATAAAGATAAATGGTTTAAGTATCTTGGGGTGCCAGTTGTTCATGCTGGCTTTCATTTTCATACATTTGCTGCTGAGTATGGCCCGCTCATGAACTGTAATGTTCTAGCCGGTGAGTTGAAGCATAGGTAAGTACCTATTCTAAATTATAGCCAGCTGCTGATAGTATCACACTATATAAGAATATTCAAGAGATGGATAGATCGCGCCTCGCCGCCTCAGCTGATGACTTATCTCTTCCGGCTAGATCGGCTCCACCACTCTTTACGCCTGGGTCTTGCGGGTTCCTGGCGGGATGATCATCCAATTCTACTAGAGATTGTCCAGGATCTGTATATGTCCTGCCCACGTCTGATCCAGAAACATATTCTTGCAGATGAATTTATTACTGACCTGCAAGTTACAATGACACATCCGATTGAATGGCCTCATTCTTCGCTTTCTGAGCAGGATATACTGGACATGTTACCTTCAGCGTACCGGCAAGAATATTCAATCTCACTTCCTCGCCAGTATGATAAAACACAATTATCTTACTATTGTCAGATCAAATTCTGTTCCGTATGATTTCTTTATTTTTAAGGAGACAGCTGTGAAAGGC